>NW_027193563.1:0-300000 GCF_032444005.1 Ranitomeya imitator
AAAAGTGTGATATGTTTTCAGGTATCTCCTATACTAATAGAGCCACATGCTCACTGGTTTGCCACATGATGTAGGCCTATGGACTGAACAAGAAACCACCAAAAATTTTAACCAGTCATCGTTCTCACAACACTGAGGACCAGTCATTCGAAATGACTTCTCCATGCATTTTATGCATTGGTAAAAGCACTATGATGAAAAGTGTGATATGTTTTCAGGTATCTCCTATACTAATAGAGCCACATGCTCACTGGTTTGCCACATGATGTAGGCCTATGGACTGAACAAGAAACCACCAAAAATTTTAACCAGTCATCGTTCTCACAACACTGAGGACCAGTCATTCGAAATGACTTCTCCATGCATTTTATGCATTGGTAAAAGCACTATGATGAAAAGTGTGATATGTTTTCAGGTATCTCCTATACTAATAGAGCCACATGCTCACCTGGTTTGCCACATGATGTAGGCCTATGGACTGAACAAGAAACCACCAAAAATTTTAACCAGTCATCGTTCTCACAACACTGAGGACCAGTCATTCGAAATGACTTCTCCATGCATTTTATGCATTGGTAAAAGCACTATGATGAAAAGTGTGATATGTTTTCAGGTATCTCCTATACTAATAGAGCCACATGCTCACCGGTTTGCCACATGATGTAGGCCTATGGACTGAACAAGAAACCACCAAAAATTTTAACCAGTCATCGTTCTCACAACACTGAGGACCAGTCATTCGAAATGACTTCTCCATGCATTTTATGCATTGGTAAAAGCACTATGATGAAAAGTGTGATATGTTTTCAGGTATCTCCTATACTAATAGAGCCACATGCTCACCGGTTTGCCACATGATGTAGGCCTATGGACTGAACAAGAAACCACCAAAAATTTTAACCAGTCATCGTTCTCACAACACTGAGGACCAGTCATTCGAAATGACTTCTCCATGCATTTTATGCATTGGTAAAAGCACTATGATGAAAAGTGTGATATGTTTTCAGGTATCTCCTATACTAATAGAGCCACATGCTCACCGGTTTGCCACATGATGTAGGCCTATGGACTGAACAAGAAACCACCAAAAATTTTAACCAGTCATCATTCTCACAACACTGAGGACCAGTCATTCGAAATGACTTCTCCATGCATTTTATGCATTGGTAAAAGCACTATGATGAAAAGTGTGATATGTTTTCAGGTATCTCCTATACTAATAGAGCCACATGCTCACCGGTTTGCCACATGATGTAGGCCCATGGACTGAACAAGAAACCACCAAAAATTTTAACCAGTCATCGTTCTCACAACACTGAGGACCAGTCATTCGAAATGACTTCTCCATGCATTTTATGCATTGGTAAAAGCACTATGATGAAAAGTGTGATATGTTTTCAGGTATCTCCTATACTAATAGAGTCACATGCTCACCGGTTTGCCACATGATGTAGGCCCATGGACTGAACAAGAAACCACCAAAAATTTTAACCAGTCATCGTTCTCACAACACTGAGGACCAGTCATTCGAAATGACTTCTCCATGCATTTTATGCATTGGTAAAAGCACTATGATGAAAAGTGTGATCTGTTTTCAGGTATCTCCTATACTAATAGAGCCACATGCTCACTGGTTTGCCACATGATGTAGGCCTATGGACTGAACAAGAAACCACCAAAAATTTTAACCAGTCATCGTTCTCACAACACTGAGGACCAGTCATTCGAAATGACTTCTCCATGCATTTTATGCATTGGTAAAAGCACTATGATGAAAAGTGTGATATGTTTTCAGGTATCTCCTATACTAATAGAGCCACATGCTCACTGGTTTGCCACATGATGTAGGCCTATGGACTGAACAAGAAACCACCAAAAATTTTAACCAGTCATCGTTCTCACAACACTGAGGACCAGTCATTCGAAATGACTTCTCCATGCATTTTATGCATTGGTAAAAGCACTATGATGAAAAGTGTGATATGTTTTCAGGTATCTCCTATACTAATAGAGCCACATGCTCACTGGTTTGCCACATGATGTAGGCCTATGGACTGAACAAGAAACCACCAAAAATTTTAACCAGTCATCGTTCTCACAACACTGAGGACCAGTCATTCGAAATGACTTCTCCATGCATTTTATGCATTGGTAAAAGCACTATGATGAAAAGTGTGATATGTTTTCAGGTATCTCCTAAACTAATAGAGCCACATGCTCACCGGTTTGCCACATGATGTAGGCCTATGGACTGAACAAGAAACGACCAAAAATTTTAACCAGTCATCGTTCTCACAACACTGAGGACCAGTCATTCGAAATGACTTCTCCATGCATTTTATGCATTGGTAAAAGCACTATGATGAAAAGTGTGATATGTTTTCAGGTATCTCCTATACTAATAGAGCCACATGCTCACCGGTTTGCCACATGATGTAGGCCTATGGACTGAACAAGAAACCACCAAAAATTTTAACCAGTCATCGTTCTCACAACACTGAGGACCAGTCATTCGAAATGACTTCTCCATGCATTTTATGCATTGGTAAAAGCACTATGATGAAAAGTGTGATATGTTTTCAGGTATTTCCTATACTAATAGAGCCACATGCTCACCGGTTTGCCACATGATGTAGGCCTATGTACTGAACAAGAAACCACCAAAAATTTTAACCAGTCATCGTTCTCACAACACTGAGGACCAGTCATTCGAAATGACTTCTCCATGCATTTTATGCATTGGTAAAAGCACTATGATGAAAAGTGTGATATGTTTTCAGGTATCTCCTATACTAATAGAGCCACATGCTCACTGGTTTGCCACATGATGTAGGCCTATGGACTGAACAAGAAACCACCAAAAATTTTAACCAGTCATCGTTCTCACAACACTGAGGACCAGTCATTCGAAATGACTTCTCCATGCATTTTATGCATTGGTAAAAGCACTATGATGAAAAGTGTGATATGTTTTCAGGTATCTCCTATACTAATAGAGCCACATGCTCACCGGTTTGCCACATGATGTAGGCCTATGGACTGAACAAGAAACCACCAAAAATTTTAACCAGTCATCGTTCTCACAACACTGAGGACCAGTCATTCGAAATGACTTCTCCATGCATTTTATGCATTGGTAAAAGCACTATGATGAAAAGTGTGATATGTTTTCAGGTATCTCCTATACTAATAGAGCCACATGCTCACTGGTTTGCCACATGATGTAGGCCTATGGACTGAACAAGAAACCACCAAAAATTTTAACCAGTCATCGTTCTCACAACACTGAGGACCAGTCATTCGAAATGACTTCTCCATGCATTTTATGCATTGGTAAAAGCACTATGATGAAAAGTGTGATATGTTTTCAGGTATCTCCTATACTAATAGAGCCACATGCTCACTGGTTTGCCACATGATGTAGGCCTATGGACTGAACAAGAAACCACCAAAAATTTTAACCAGTCATCGTTCTCACAACACTGAGGACCAGTCATTCGAAATGACTTCTCCATGCATTTTATGCATTGGTAAAAGCACTATGATGAAAAGTGTGATATGTTTTCAGGTATCTCCTAAACTAATAGAGCCACATGCTCACCGGTTTGCCACATGATGTAGGCCTATGGACTGAACAAGAAACGACCAAAAATTTTAACCAGTCATCGTTCTCACAACACTGAGGACCAGTCATTCGAAATGACTTCTCCATGCATTTTATGCATTGGTAAAAGCACTATGATGAAAAGTGTGATATGTTTTCAGGTATCTCCTATACTAATAGAGCCACATGCTCACCGGTTTGCCACATGATGTAGGCCTATGGACTGAACAAGAAACCACCAAAAATTTTAACCAGTCATCATTCTCACAACACTGAGGACCAGTCATTCGAAATGACTTCTCCATGCATTTTATGCATTGGTAAAAGCACTATGATGAAAAGTGTGATATGTTTTCAGGTATCTCCTATACTAATAGAGCCACATGCTCACCGGTTTGCCACATGATGTAGGCATATGGACTGAACAAGAAACCACCAAAAATTTTAACCAGTCATCGTTCTCACAACACTGAGGACCAGTCATTCGAAATGACTTCTCCATGCATTTTATGCATTGGTAAAAGCACTATGATGAAAAGTGTGATATGTTTTCAGGTATCTCCTATACTAATAGAGCCACATGCTCACCGGTTTGCCACATGATGTAGGCCTATGGACTGAACAAGAAACCACCAAAAATTTTAACCAGTCATCATTCTCACAACACTGAGGACCAGTCATTCGAAATGACTTCTCCATGCATTTTATGCATTGGTAAAAGCACTATGATGAAAAGTGTGATATGTTTTCAGGTATCTCCTATACTAATAGAGCCACATGCTCACCGGTTTGCCACATGATGTAGGCCCATGGACTGAACAAGAAACCACCAAAAATTTTAACCAGTCATCGTTCTCACAACACTGAGGACCAGTCATTCGAAATGACTTCTCCATGCATTTTATGCATTGGTAAAAGCACTATGATGAAAAGTGTGATATGTTTTCAGGTATCTCCTATACTAATAGAGTCACATGCTCACCGGTTTGCCACATGATGTAGGCCCATGGACTGAACAAGAAACCACCAAAAATTTTAACCAGTCATCGTTCTCACAACACTGAGGACCAGTCATTCGAATTGACTTCTCCATGCATTTTATGCATTGGTAAAAGCACTATGATGAAAAGTGTGATATGTTTTCAGGTATCTCCTATACTAATAGAGCCACATGCTCACCGGTTTGCCACATGATGTAGGCCTATGGACTGAACAAGAAACCACCAAAAATTTTAACCAGTCATCGTTCTAACAACACTGAGGACCAGTCATTCGAAATGACTTCTCCATGCATTTTATGCATTGGTAAAAGCACTATGATGAAAAGTGTGATATGTTTTCAGGTATCTCCTATACTAATAGAGCCACATGCTCACCGGTTTGCCACATGATGTAGGCCTATGGACTGAACAAGAAACCACCAAAAATTTTAACCAGTCATCGTTCTCACAACACTGAGGACCAGTCATTCGAAATGACTTCTCCATGCATTTTATGCATTGGTAAAAGCACTATGATGAAAAGTGTGATATGTTTTCAGGTATCTCCTATACTAATAGAGCCACATGCTCAGCGGTTTGCCACATGATGTAGGCCTATGGACTGAACAAGAAACCACCAAAAATTTTAACCAGTCATCATTCTCACAACACTGAGGACCAGTCATTCGAAATGACTTCTCCATGCATTTTCTGCATTGGTAAAAGCACTATGATGAAAAGTGTGATATGTTTTCAGGTATCTCCTATACTAATAGAGCCACATGCTCACCGGTTTGCCACATGATGTAGGCCTATGGACTGAACAAGAAACCACCAAAAATTTTAACCAGTCATCGTTCTCACAACACTGAGGAACAGTCATTCGAAATGACTTCTCCATGCATTTTATGCATTGGTAAAAGCACTATGATGAAAAGTGTGATATGTTTTCAGGTATCTCCTATACTAATAGAGCCACATGCTCACCGGTTTGCCACATGATGTAGGCCTATGGACTGAACAAGAAACCACCAAAAATTTTAACCAGTCATCGTTCTCACAACACTGAGGACCAGTCATTCGAAATGACTTCTCCATGCATTTTATGCATTGGTAAAAGCACTATGATGAAAAGTGTGATATGTTTTCAGGTATCTCCTATACTAATAGAGCCACATGCTCACCGGTTTGCCACATGATGTAGGCCTATGGACTGAACAAGAAACCACCAAAAATTTTAACCAGTCATCGTTCTCACAACACTGAGGACCAGTCATTCGAAATGACTTCTCCATGCATTTTATGCATTGGTAAAAGCACTATGATGAAAAGTGTGATATGTTTTCAGGTATTTCCTATACTAATAGAGCCACATGCTCACCGGTTTGCCACATGATGTAGGCCTATGGACTGAACAAGAAACCACCAAAAATTTTAACCAGTCATCGTTCTCACAACACTGAGGACCAGTCATTCGAAATGACTTCTCCATGCATTTTATGCATTGGTAAAAGCACTATGATGAAAAGTGTGATCTGTTTTCAGGTATCTCCTATACTAATAGAGCCACATGCTCACTGGTTTGCCACATGATGTAGGCCTATGGACTGAACAAGAAACCACCAAAAATTTTAACCAGTCATCGTTCTCACAACACTGAGGACCAGTCATTCGAAATGACTTCTCCATGCATTTTATGCATTGGTAAAAGCACTATGATGAAAAGTGTGATATGTTTTCAGGTATCTCCTATACTAATAGAGCCACATGCTCACTGGTTTGCCACATGATGTAGGCCTATGGACTGAACAAGAAACCACCAAAAATTTTAACCAGTCATCGTTCTCACAACACTGAGGACCAGTCATTCGAAATGACTTCTCCATGCATTTTATGCATTGGTAAAAGCACTATGATGAAAAGTGTGATATGTTTTCAGGTATCTCCTATACTAATAGAGCCACATGCTCACTGGTTTGCCACATGATGTAGGCCTATGGACTGAACAAGAAACCACCAAAAATTTTAACCAGTCATCGTTCTCACAACACTGAGGACCAGTCATTCGAAATGACTTCTCCATGCATTTTATGCATTGGTAAAAGCACTATGATGAAAAGTGTGATATGTTTTCAGGTATCTCCTAAACTAATAGAGCCACATGCTCACCGGTTTGCCACATGATGTAGGCCTATGGACTGAACAAGAAACCACCAAAAATTTTAACCAGTCATCGTTCTCACAACACTGAGGACCAGTCATTCGAAATGACTTCTCCATGCATTTTATGCATTGGTAAAAGCACTATGATGAAAAGTGTGATATGTTTTCAGGTATCTCCTATACTAATAGAGCCACATGCTCACCGGTTTGCCACATGATGTAGGCCTATGGACTGAACAAGAAACCACCAAAAATTTTAACCAGTCATCGTTCTCACAACACTGAGGACCAGTCATTCGAAATGACTTCTCCATGCATTTTATGCATTGGTAAAAGCACTATGATGAAAAGTGTGATATGTTTTCAGGTATCTCCTATACTAATAGAGCCACATGCTCACCGGTTTGCCACATGATGTAGGCCTATGGACTGAACAAGAAACCACCAAAAATTTTAACCAGTCATCGTTCTCACAACACTGAGGACCAGTCATTCGAAATGACTTCTCCATGCATTTTATGCATTGGTAAAAGCACTATGATGAAAAGTGTGATATGTTTTCAGGTATCTCCTATACTAATAGAGCCACATGCTCACCGGTTTGCCACATGATGTAGGCCTATGGACTGAACAAGAAACCACCAAAAATTTTAACCAGTCATCGTTCTCACAACACTGAGGACCAGTCATTCGAAATGACTTCTCCATGCATTTTATGCATTGGTAAATGCACTATGATGAAAAGTGTGATATGTTTTCAGGTATCTCCTATACTAATAGAGCCACATGCTCACCGGTTTGCCACATGATGTAGGCCTATGGACTGAACAAGAAACCACCAAAAATTTTAACCAGTCATCGTTCTCACAACACTGAGGACCAGTCATTCGAAATGACTTCACCATGCATTTTATGCATTGGTAAAAGCACTATGATGAAAAGTGTGATATGTTTTCAGGTATCTCCTATACTAATAGAGCCACATGCTCACCGGTTTGCCACATGATGTAGGCCTATGGACTGAACAAGAAACCACCAAAAATTTTAACCAGTCATCGTTCTCACAACACTGAGGACCAGTCATTCGAAATGACTTCTCCATGCATTTTATGCATTGGTAAAAGCACTATGATGAAAAGTGTGATGTTTTCAGGTATCTCCTATACTAATAGAGCCACATGCTCACCGGTTTGCCACATGATGTAGGCCTATGGACTGAACAAGAAACCACCAAAAATTTTAACCAGTCATCGTTCTCACAACACTGAGGACCAGTCATTCGAAATGACTTCTCCATGCATTTTATGCATTGGTAAAAGCACTATGATGAAAAGTGTGATATGTTTTCAGGTATTTCCTATACTAATAGAGCCACATGCTCACCGGTTTGCCACATGATGTAGGCCTATGTACTGAACAAGAAACCACCAAAAATTTTAACCAGTCATCGTTCTCACAACACTGAGGACCAGTCATTCGAAATGACTTCTCCATGCATTTTATGCATTGGTAAAAGCACTATGATGAAAAGTGTGATATGTTTTCAGGTATCTCCTATACTAATAGAGCCACATGCTCACTGGTTTGCCACATGATGTAGGCCTATGGACTGAACAAGAAACCACCAAAAATTTTAACCAGTCATCGTTCTCACAACACTGAGGACCAGTCATTCGAAATGACTTCTCCATGCATTTTATGCATTGGTAAAAGCACTATGATGAAAAGTGTGATATGTTTTCAGGTATCTCCTATACTAATAGAGCCACATGCTCACCGGTTTGCCACATGATGTAGGCCTATGGACTGAACAAGAAACCACCAAAAATTTTAACCAGTCATCATTCTCACAACACTGAGGACCAGTCATTCGAAATGACTTCTCCATGCATTTTATGCATTGGTAAAAGCACTATGATGAAAAGTGTGATATGTTTTCAGGTATCTCCTATACTAATAGAGCCACATGCTCACCGGTTTGCCACATGATGTAGGCATATGGACTGAACAAGAAACCACCAAAAATTTTAACCAGTCATCGTTCTCACAACACTGAGGACCAGTCATTCGAAATGACTTCTCCATGCATTTTATGCATTGGTAAAAGCACTATGATGAAAAGTGTGATATGTTTTCAGGTATCTCCTATACTAATAGAGCCACATGCTCACCGGTTTGCCACATGATGTAGGCCTATGGACTGAACAAGAAACCACCAAAAATTTTAACCAGTCATCGTTCTCACAACACTGAGGACCAGTCATTCGAAATGACTTCTCCATGCATTTTATGCATTGGTAAAAGCACTATGATGAAAAGTGTGATATGTTTTCAGGTATCTCCTATACTAATAGAGCCACATGCTCACCGGTTTGCCACATGATGTAGGCCTATGGACTGAACAAGAAACCACCAAAAATTTTAACCAGTCATCGTTCTCACAACACTGAGGACCAGTCATTCGAAATGACTTCTCCATGCATTTTATGCATTGTTAAAAGCACTATGATGAAAAGTGTGATATGTTTTCAGGTATCTCCTATACTAATAGAGCCACATGCTCACCGGTTTGCCACATGATGTAGGCCCATGGACTGAACAAGAAACCACCAAAAATTTTAACCAGTCATCGTTCTCACAACACTGAGGACCAGTCATTCGAAATGACTTCTCCATGCATTTTATGCATTGGTAAAAGCACTATGATGAAAAGTGTGATATGTTTTCAGGTATCTCCTATACTAATAGAGCCACATGCTCACCGGTTTGCCACATGATGTAGGCCTATGGACTGAACAAGAAACCACCAAAAATTTTAACCAGTCATCGTTCTCACAACACTGAGGACCAGTCATTCGAAATGACTTCTCCATGCATTTTATGCATTGGTAAAAGCACTATGATGAAAAGTGTGATATGTTTTCAGGTATCTCCTATACTAATAGAGCCACATGCTCACTGGTTTGCCACATGATGTAGGCCTATGGACTGAACAAGAAACCACCAAAAATTTTAACCAGTCATCGTTCTCACAACACTGAGGACCAGTCATTCGAAATGACTTCTCCATGCATTTTATGCATTGGTAAAAGCACTATGATGAAAAGTGTGATATGTTTTCAGGTATCTCCTATACTAATAGAGCCACATGCTCACCGGTTTGCCACATGATGTAGGCCTATGGACTGAACAAGAAACCACCAAAAATTTTAACCAGTCATCGTTCTCACAACACTGAGGACCAGTCATTCGAAATGACTTCTCCATGCATTTTATGCATTGGTAAAAGCACTATGATGAAAAGTGTGATATGTTTTCAGGTATCTCCTAAACTAATAGAGCCACATGCTCACCGGTTTGCCACATGATGTAGGCCTATGGACTGAACAAGAAACCACCAAAAATTTTAACCAGTCATCGTTCTCACAACACTGAGGACCAGTCATTCGAAATGACTTCTCCATGCATTTTATGCATTGGTAAAAGCACTATGATGAAAAGTGTGATATGTTTTCAGGTATCTCCTATACTAATAGAGCCACATGCTCACCGGTTTGCCACATGATGTAGGCCTATGGACTGAACAAGAAACCACCAAAAATTTTAACCAGTCATCATTCTCACAACACTGAGGACCAGTCATTCGAAATGACTTCTCCATGCATTTTATGCATTGGTAAAAGCACTATGATGAAAAGTGTGATATGTTTTCAGGTATCTCCTATACTAATAGAGCCACATGCTCACCGGTTTGCCACATGATGTAGGCCTATGGACTGAACAAGAAACCACCAAAAATTTTAACCAGTCATCGTTCTCACAACACTGAGGACCAGTCATTCGAAATGACTTCTCCATGCATTTTATGCATTGGTAAAAGCACTATGATGAAAAGTGTGATATGTTTTCAGGTATCTCCTATACTAATAGAGCCACATGCTCACCGGTTTGCCACATGATGTAGGCCCATGGACTGAACAAGAAACCACCAAAAATTTTAACCAGTCATCGTTCTCACAACACTGAGGACCAGTCATTCGAAATGACTTCTCCATGCATTTTATGCATTGGTAAAAGCACTATGATGAAAAGTGTGATATGTTTTCAGGTATCTCCTATACTAATAGAGCCACATGCTCACCGGTTTGCCACATGATGTAGGCCTATGGACTGAACAAGAAACCACCAAAAATTTTAACCAGTCATCGTTCTCACAACACTGAGGACCAGTCATTCGAAATGACTTCTCCATGCATTTTATGCATTGGTAAAAGCACTATGATGAAAAGTGTGATATGTTTTCAGGTATCTCCTATACTAATAGAGCCACATGCTCACTGGTTTGCCACATGATGTAGGCCTATGGACTGAACAAGAAACCACCAAAAATTTTAACCAGTCATCGTTCTCACAACACTGAGGACCAGTCATTCGAAATGACTTCTCCATGCATTTTATGCATTGGTAAAAGCACTATGATGAAAAGTGTGATATGTTTTCAGGTATCTCCTATACTAATAGAGCCACATGCTCACCGGTTTGCCACATGATGTAGGCCTATGGACTGAACAAGAAACCACCAAAAATTTTAACCAGTCATCGTTCTCACAACACTGAGGACCAGTCATTCGAAATGACTTCTCCATGCATTTTATGCATTGGTAAAAGCACTATGATGAAAAGTGTGATATGTTTTCAGGTATCTCCTAAACTAATAGAGCCACATGCTCACCGGTTTGCCACATGATGTAGGCCTATGGACTGAACAAGAAACCACCAAAAATTTTAACCAGTCATCGTTCTCACAACACTGAGGACCAGTCATTCGAAATGACTTCTCCATGCATTTTATGCATTGGTAAAAGCACTATGATGAAAAGTGTGATATGTTTTCAGGTATCTCCTATACTAATAGAGCCACATGCTCACCGGTTTGCCACATGATGTAGGCCTATGGACTGAACAAGAAACCACCAAAAATTTTAACCAGTCATCATTCTCACAACACTGAGGACCAGTCATTCGAAATGACTTCTCCATGCATTTTATGCATTGGTAAAAGCACTATGATGAAAAGTGTGATATGTTTTCAGGTATCTCCTATACTAATAGAGCCACATGCTCACCGGTTTGCCACATGATGTAGGCCCATGGACTGAACAAGAAACCACCAAAAATTTTAACCAGTCATCGTTCTCACAACACTGAGGACCAGTCATTCGAAATGACTTCTCCATGCATTTTATGCATTGGTAAAAGCACTATGATGAAAAGTGTGATATGTTTTCAGGTATCTCCTATACTAATAGAGTCACATGCTCACCGGTTTGCCACATGATGTAGGCCCATGGACTGAACAAGAAACCACCAAAAATTTTAACCAGTCATCGTTCTCACAACACTGAGGACCAGTCATTCGAATTGACTTCTCCATGCATTTTATGCATTGGTAAAAGCACTATGATGAAAAGTGTGATATGTTTTCAGGTATCTCCTATACTAATAGAGCCACATGCTCACCGGTTTGCCACATGATGTAGGCCTATGGACTGAACAAGAAACCACCAAAAATTTTAACCAGTCATCGTTCTAACAACACTGAGGACCAGTCATTCGAAATGACTTCTCCATGCATTTTATGCATTGGTAAAAGCACTATGATGAAAAGTGTGATATGTTTTCAGGTATCTCCTATACTAATAGAGCCACATGCTCACCGGTTTGCCACATGATGTAGGCCTATGGACTGAACAAGAAACCACCAAAAATTTTAACCAGTCATCGTTCTCACAACACTGAGGACCAGTCATTCGAAATGACTTCTCCATGCATTTTATGCATTGGTAAAAGCACTATGATGAAAAGTGTGATATGTTTTCAGGTATCTCCTATACTAATAGAGCCACATGCTCACCGGTTTGCCACATGATGTAGGCCTATGGACTGAACAAGAAACCACCAAAAATTTTAACCAGTCATCATTCTCACAACACTGAGGACCAGTCATTCGAAATGACTTCTCCATGCATTTTCTGCATTGGTAAAAGCACTATGATGAAAAGTGTGATATGTTTTCAGGTATCTCCTATACTAATAGAGCCACATGCTCACCGGTTTGCCACATGATGTAGGCCTATGGACTGAACAAGAAACCACCAAAAATTTTAACCAGTCATCGTTCTCACAACACTGAGGACCAGTCATTCGAAATGACTTCTCCATGCATTTTATGCATTGGTAAAAGCACTATGATGAAAAGTGTGATATGTTTTCAGGTATCTCCTATACTAATAGAGCCACATGCTCACCGGTTTGCCACATGATGTAGGCCTATGGACTGAACAAGAAACCACCAAAAATTTTAACCAGTCATCGTTCTCACAACACTGAGGACCAGTCATTCGAAATGACTTCTCCATGCATTTTATGCATTGGTAAAAGCACTATGATGAAAAGTGTGATATGTTTTCAGGTATCTCCTATACTAATAGAGCCACATGCTCACCGGTTTGCCACATGATGTAGGCCTATGGACTGAACAAGAAACCACCAAAAATTTTAACCAGTCATCGTTCTCACAACACTGAGGACCAGTCATTCGAAATGACTTCTCCATGCATTTTATGCATTGGTAAAAGCACTATGATGAAAAGTGTGATATGTTTTCAGGTATCTCCTATACTAATAGAGCCACATGCTCACCGGTTTGCCACATGATGTAGGCCTATGGACTGAACAAGAAACCACCAAAAATTTTAACCAGTCATCGTTCTCACAACACTGAGGACCAGTCATTCGAAATGACTTCTCCATGCATTTTATGCATTGGTAAAAGCACTATGATGAAAAGTGTGATATGTTTTCAGGTATCTCCTATACTAATAGAGCCACATGCTCACCGGTTTGCCACATGATGTAGGCCTATGGACTGAACAAGAAACCACCAAAAATTTTAACCAGTCATCGTTCTCACAACACTGAGGACCAGTCATTCGAAATGACTTCTCCATGCATTTTATGCATTGGTAAAAGCACTATGATGAAAAGTGTGATATGTTTTCAGGTATCTCCTATACTAATAGAGCCACATGCTCACCGGCTTGCCACATGATGTAGGCCTATGGACTGAACAAGAAACCACCAAAAATTTTAACCAGTCATCGTTCTCACAACACTGAGGACCAGTCATTCGAAATGACTTCTCCATGCATTTTATGCATTGGTAAAAGCACTATGATGAAAAGTGTGATATGTTTTCAGGTATCTCCTATACTAATAGAGCCACATGCTCACCGGTTTGCCACATGATGTAGGCCTATGGACTGAACAAGAAACCACCAAAAATTTTAACCAGTCATCATTCTCACAACACTGAGGACCAGTCATTCGAAATGACTTCTCCATGCATTTTATGCATTGGTAAAAGCACTATGATGAAAAGTGTGATATGTTTTCAGGTATCTCCTATACTAATAGAGCCACATGCTCACCGGTTTGCCACATGATGTAGGCCTATGGACTGAACAAGAAACCACCAAAAATTTTAACCAGTCATCGTTCTCACAACACTGAGGACCAGTCATTCGAAATGACTTCTCCATGCATTTTATGCATTGGTAAAAGCACTATGATGAAAAGTGTGATATGTTTTCAGGTATCTCCTATACTAATAGAGCCACATGCTCACCGGTTTGCCACATGATATAGGCCTATGGACTGAACAAGAAACCACCAAAAATTTTAACCAGTCATCGTTCTCACAACACTGAGGACCAGTCATTCGAAATGACTTCTCCATGCATTTTATGCATTGGTAAAAGCACTATGATGAAAAGTGTGATATGTTTTCAGGTATCTCCTATACTAATAGAGCCACATTCTCACCGGTTTGCCACATGATGTAGGCCTATGGACTGAACAAGAAACCACCAAAAATTTTAACCAGTCATCGTTCTCACAACACTGAGGACCAGTCATTCGAAATGACTTCTCCATGCATTTTCTGCATTGGTAAAAGCACTATGATGAAAAGTGTGATATGTTTTCAGGTATCTCCTATACTAATAGAGCCACATGCTCACCGGTTTGCCACATGATGTAGGCCTATGGACTGAACAAGAAACCACCAAAAATTTTAACCAGTCATCGTTCTCACAACACTGAGGACCAGTCATTCGAAATGACTTCTCCATGCATTTTATGCATTGGTAAAAGCACTATGATGAAAAGTGTGATATGTTTTCAGGTATCTCCTATACTAATAGAGCCACATGCTCACCGGTTTGCCACATGATGTAGGCCTATGGACTGAACAAGAAACCACCAAAAATTTTAACCAGTCATCGTTCTCACAACACTGAGGACCAGTCATTCGAAATGACTTCTCCATGCATTTTATGCATTGGTAAAAGCACTATGATGAAAAGTGTGATATGTTTTCAGGTATCTCCTATACTAATAGAGCCACATGCTCACCGGTTTGCCACATGATGTAGGCCTATGGACTGAACAAGAAACCACCAAAAATTTTAACCAGTCATCGTTCTCACAACACTGAGGACCAGTCATTCGAAATGACTTCTCCATGCATTTTATGCATTGGTAAAAGCACTATGATGAAAAGTGTGATATGTTTTCAGGTATCTCCTATACTAATAGAGCCACATGCTCACTGGTTTGCCACATGATGTAGGCCTATGGACTGAACAAGAAACCACCAAAAATTTTAACCAGTCATCGTTCTCACAACACTGAGGACCAGTCATTCGAAATGACTTCTCCATGCATTTTATGCATTGGTAAAAGCACTATGATGAAAAGTGTGATATGTTTTCAGGTATCTCCTATACTAATAGAGCCACATGCTCACTGGTTTGCCACATGATGTAGGCCTATGGACTGAACAAGAAACCACCAAAAATTTTAACCAGTCATCGTTCTCACAACACTGAGGACCAGTCATTCGAAATGACTTCTCCATGCATTTTATGCATTGGTAAAAGCACTATGATGAAAAGTGTGATATGTTTTCAGGTATCTCTTAAACTAATAGAGCCACATGCTCACCGGTTTGCCACATGATGTAGGCCTATGGACTGAACAAGAAACGACCAAAAATTTTAACCAGTCATCGTTCTCACAACACTGAGGACCAGTCATTCGAAATGACTTTTCCATACATTTTATGCATTGGTAAAAGCACTATGATGAAAAGTGTGATATGTTTTCAGGTATCTCCTATACTAATAGAGCCACATGCTCACCGGTTTGCCACATGATGTAGGCCTATGGACTGAACAAGAAACCACCAAAAATTTTAACCAGTCATCGTTCTCACAACACTGAGGACCTGTCATTCGAAATGACTTCTCCATGCATTTTATGCATTGGTAAAAGCACTATGATGAAAAGTGTGATATGTTTTCAGGTATCTCCTATACTAATAGAGCCACATGCTCACCGGTTTGCCACATGATGTAGGCCTATGGACTGAACAAGAAACCACCAAAAATTTTAACCAGTCATCGTTCTCACAACACTGAGGACCAGTCATTCGAAATGACTTCTCCATGCATTTTATGCATTGGTAAAAGCACTATGATGAAAAGTGTGATATGTTTTCAGGTATCTCCTATACTAATAGAGCCACATGCTCACCGGTTTGCCACATGATGTAGGCCTATGGACTGAACAAGAAACCACCAAAAATTTTAACCAGTCATCGTTCTCACAACACTGAGGACCAGTCATTCGAAATGACTTCTCCATGCATTTTATGCATTGGTAAAAGCACTATGATGAAAAGTGTGATATGTTTACAGGTATCTCCTATACTAATAGAGCCACATGCTCACCGGTTTGCCACATGATGTAGGCCTATGGACTGAACAAGAAACCACCAAAAATTTTAACCAGTCATCGTTCTCACAACACTGAGGACCAGGTATTCGAAATGACTTCTCCATGCATTTTATGCATTGGTAAAAGCACTATGATGAAAAGTGTGATATGTTTTCAGGTATCTCCTATACTAATAGAGCCACATGCTCACCGGCTTGCCACATGATGTAGGCCTATGGACTGAACAAGAAACCACCAAAAATTTTAACCAGTCATCGTTCTCACAACACTGAGGACCAGTCATTCGAAATGACTTCTCCATGCATTTTATGCATTGGTAAAAGCACTATGATGAAAAGTGTGATATGTTTTCAGGTATCTCCTATACTAATAGAGCCACATGCTCACCGGTTTGCCACATGATGTAGGCCTGTGGACTGAACAAGAAACCACCAAAAATTTTAACCAGTCATCATTCTCACAACACTGAGGACCAGTCATTCGAAATGACTTCTCCATGCATTTTCTGCATTGGTAAAAGCACTATGATGAAAAGTGTGATATGTTTTCAGGTATCTCCTATACTAATAGAGCCACATGCTCACCGGTTTGCCACATGATGTAGGCCTATGGACTGAACAAGAAACCACCAAAAATTTTAACCAGTCATCGTTCTCACAACACTGAGGACCAGTCATTCGAAATGACTTCTCCATGCATTTTATGCATTGGTAAAAGCACTATGATGAAAAGTGTGATATGTTTTCAGGTATCTCCTATACTAATAGAGCCACATGCTCACCGGTTTGCCACATGATGTAGGCCTATGGACTGAACAAGAAACCACCAAAAATTTTAACCAGTCATCGTTCTCACAACACTGAGGACCAGTCATTCGAAATTACTTCTCCATGCATTTTATGCATTGGTAAAAGCACTATGATGAAAAGTGTGATATGTTTTCAGGTATCTCCTATACTAATAGAGCCACATGCTCACCGGTTTGCCACATGATGTAGGCCTATGGACTGAACAAGAAACCACCAAAAATTTTAACCAGTCATCGTTCTCACAACACTGAGGACCAGTCATTCGAAATGACTTCACCATGCATTTTATGCATTGGTAAAAGCACTATGATGAAAAGTGTCATATGTTTTCAGGTATCTCCTATACTAATAGAGCCACATGCTCACCGGTTTGCCACATGATGTAGGCCTATGGACTGAACAAGAAACCACCAAAAATTTTAACCAGTCATCGTTCTCACAACACTGAGGACCAGTCATTCGAAATGACTTCTCCATGCATTTTATGCATTGGTAAAAGCACTATGATGAAAAGTGTGATATGTTTTCAGGTATCTCCTATACTAATAGAGCCACATGCTCACCGGTTTGCCACATGATGTAGGCCTATGGACTGAACAAGAAACCACCAAAAATTTTAACCAGTCATCGTTCTCACAACACTGAGGACCAGTCATTCGAAATGACTTCTCCATGCATTTTATGCATTGGTAAAAGCACTATGATGAAAAGTGTGATATGTTTTCAGGTATCTCCTATACTAATAGAGCCACATGCTCACCGGTTTGCCACATGATGTAGGCCTATGGACTGAACAAGAAACCACCAAAAATTTTAACCAGTCATCGTTCTCACAACACTGAGGACCAGTCATTCGAAATGACTTCTCCATGCATTTTATGCATTGGTAAAAGCACTATGATGAAAAGTGTGATATGTTTTCAGGTATCTCCTATACTAATAGAGCCACATGCTCACCGGTTTGCCACATGATATAGGCCTATGGACTGAACAAGAAACCACCAAAAATTTTAACCAGTCATCGTTCTCACAACACTGAGGACCAGTCATTCGAAATGACTTCTCCATGCATTTTATGCATTGGTAAAAGCACTATGATGAAAAGTGTGATATGTTTTCAGGTATCTCCTATACTAATAGAGCCACATTCTCACCGGTTTGCCACATGATGTAGGCCTATGGACTGAACAAGAAACCACCAAAAATTTTAACCAGTCATCGTTCTCACAACACTGAGGACCAGTCATTCGAAATGACTTCTCCATGCATTTTCTGCATTGGTAAAAGCACTATGATGAAAAGTGTGATATGTTTTCAGGTATCTCCTATACTAATAGAGCCACATGCTCACCGGTTTGCCACATGATGTAGGCCTATGGACTGAACAAGAAACCACCAAAAATTTTAACCAGTCATCGTTCTCACAACACTGAGGACCAGTCATTCGAAATGACTTCTCCATGCATTTTATGCATTGGTAAAAGCACTATGATGAAAAGTGTGATATGTTTTCAGGTATCTCCTATACAAATAGAGCCACATGCTCACCGGTTTGCCACATGATGTAGGCCTATGGACTGAACAAGAAACCACCAAAAATTTTAACCAGTCATCGTTCTCACAACACTGAGGACCAGTCATTCGAAATGACTTCTCCATGCATTTTATGCATTGGTAAAAGCACTATGATGAAAAGTGTGATATGTTTTCAGGTATCTCCTATACTAATAGAGCCACATGCTCACCGGTTTGCCACATGATGTAGGCCTATGGACTGAACAAGAAAACACCAAAAATTTTAACCAGTCATCGTTCTCACAACACTGAGGACCAGTCATTCGAAATGACTTCTCCATGCATTTTATGCATTGGTAAAAGCACTATGATGAAAAGTGTGATATGTTTTCAGGTATCTCCTATACTAATAGAGCCACATGCTCACTGGTTTGCCACATGATGTAGGCCTATGGACTGAACAAGAAACCACCAAAAATTTTAACCAGTCATCGTTCTCACAACACTGAGGACCAGTCATTCGAAATGACTTCTCCATGCATTTTATGCATTGGTAAAAGCACTATGATGAAAAGTGTGATATGTTTTCAGGTATCTCCTATACTAATAGAGCCACATGCTCACTGGTTTGCCACATGATGTAGGCCTATGGACTGAACAAGAAACCACCAAAAATTTTAACCAGTCATCGTTCTCACAACACTGAGGACCAGTCATTCGAAATGACTTCTCCATGCATTTTATGCATTGGTAAAAGCACTATGATGAAAAGTGTGATATGTTTTCAGGTATCTCTTAAACTAATAGAGCCACATGCTCACCGGTTTGCCACATGATGTAGGCCTATGGACTGAACAAGAAACGACCAAAAATTTTAACCAGTCATCGTTCTCACAACACTGAGGACCAGTCATTCGAAATGACTTTTCCATGCATTTTATGCATTGGTAAAAGCACTATGATGAAAAGTGTGATATGTTTTCAGGTATCTCCTATACTAATAGAGCCACATGCTCACCGGTTTGCCACATGATGTAGGCCTATGGACTGAACAAGAAACCACCAAAAATTTTAACCAGTCATCGTTCTCACAACACTGAGGACCAGTCATTCGAAATGACTTCTCCATGCATTTTATGCATTGGTAAAAGCACTATGATGAAAAGTGTGATATGTTTTCAGGTATCTCCTATACTAATAGAGCCACATGCTCACCGGTTTGCCACATGATGTAGGCCTATGGACTGAACAAGAAACCACCAAAAATTTTAACCAGTCATCGTTCTCACAACACTGAGGACCAGTCATTCGAAATGACTTCTCCATGCATTTTATGCATTGGTAAAAGCACTATGATGAAAAGTGTGATATGTTTTCAGGTATCTCCTATACTAATAGAGCCACATGCTCACCGGTTTGCCACATGATGTAGGCCCATGGACTGAACAAGAAACCACCAAAAATTTTAACCAGTCATCGTTCTCACAACACTGAGGACCAGTCATTCGAAATGACTTCTCCATGCATTTTATGCATTGGTAAAAGCACTATGATGAAAAGTGTGATATGTTTTCAGGTATCTCCTATACTAATAGAGCCACATGCTCACCGGTTTGCCACATGATGTAGGCCTATGGACTGAACAAGAAACCACCAAAAATTTTAACCAGTCATCGTTCTCACAACACTGAGGACCAGTCATTCGAAATGACTTCTCCATGCATTTTATGCATTGGTAAAAGCACTATGATGAAAAGTGTGATATGTTTTCAGGTATCTCCTATACTAATAGAGCCACATGCTCACTGGTTTGCCACATGATGTAGGCCTATGGACTGAACAAGAAACCACCAAAAATTTTAACCAGTCATCGTTCTCACAACACTGAGGACCAGTCATTCGAAATGACTTCTCCATGCATTTTATGCATTGGTAAAAGCACTATGATGAAAAGTGTGATATGTTTTCAGGTATCTCCTATACTAATAGAGCCACATGCTCACCGGTTTGCCACATGATGTAGGCCTATGGACTGAACAAGAAACGACCAAAAATTTTAACCAGTCATCGTTCTCACAACACTGAGGACCAGTCATTCGAAATGACTTCTCCATGCATTTTATGCATTGGTAAAAGCACTATGATGAAAAGTGTGATATGTTTTTAGGTATCTCCTATACTAATAGAGCCACATGCTCACCGGTTTGCCACATGATGTAGGCCTATGGACTGAACAAGAAACCACCAAAAATTTTAACCAGTCATCGTTCTCACAACACTGAGGACCAGTCATTCGAAATGACTTCTCCATGCATTTTATGCATTGGTAAAAGCACTATGATGAAAAGTGTGATATGTTTTCAGGTATCTCCTATACTAATAGAGCCACATGCTCACCGGTTTGCCACATGATGTAGGCCTATGGACTGAACAAGAAAACACCAAAAATTTTAACCAGTCATCGTTCTCACAACACTGAGGACCAGTCATTCGAAATGACTTCTCCATGCATTTTATGCATTGGTAAAAGCACTATGATGAAAAGTGTGATATGTTTTCAGGTATCTCCTATACTAATAGAGCCACATGCTCACTGGTTTGCCACATGATGTAGGCCTATGGACTGAACAAGAAACCACCAAAAATTTTAACCAGTCATCGTTCTCACAACACTGAGGACCAGTCATTCGAAATGACTTCTCCATGCATTTTATGCATTGGTAAAAGCACTATGATGAAAAGTGTGATATGTTTTCAGGTATCTCCTATACTAATAGAGCCACATGCTCACTGGTTTGCCACATGATGTAGGCCTATGGACTGAACAAGAAACCACCAAAAATTTTAACCAGTCATCGTTCTCACAACACTGAGGACCAGTCATTCGAAATGACTTCTCCATGCATTTTATGCATTGGTAAAAGCACTATGATGAAAAGTGTGATATGTTTTCAGGTATCTCTTAAACTAATAGAGCCACATGCTCACCGGTTTGCCACATGATGTAGGCCTATGGACTGAACAAGAAACGACCAAAAATTTTAACCAGTCATCGTTCTCACAACACTGAGGACCAGTCATTCGAAATGACTTTTCCATGCATTTTATGCATTGGTAAAAGCACTATGATGAAAAGTGTGATATGTTTTCAGGTATCTCCTATACTAATAGAGCCACATGCTCACCGGTTTGCCACATGATGTAGGCCTATGGACTGAACAAGAAACCACCAAAAATTTTAACCAGTCATCGTTCTCACAACACTGAGGACCAGTCATTCGAAATGACTTCTCCATGCATTTTATGCATTGGTAAAAGCACTATGATGAAAAGTGTGATATGTTTTCAGGTATCTCCTATACTAATAGAGCCACATGCTCACCGGTTTGCCACATGATGTAGGCCTATGGACTGAACAAGAAACCACCAAAAATTTTAACCAGTCATCGTTCTCACAACACTGAGGACCAGTCATTCGAAATGACTTCTCCATGCATTTTATGCATTGGTAAAAGCACTATGATGAAAAGTGTGATATGTTTTCAGGTATCTCCTATACTAATAGAGCCACATGCTCACCGGTTTGCCACATGATGTAGGCCCATGGACTGAACAAGAAACCACCAAAAATTTTAACCAGTCATCGTTCTCACAACACTGAGGACCAGTCATTCGAAATGACTTCTCCATGCATTTTATGCATTGGTAAAAGCACTATGATGAAAAGTGTGATATGTTTTCAGGTATCTCCTATACTAATAGAGCCACATGCTCACCGGTTTGCCACATGATGTAGGCCTATGGACTGAACAAGAAACCACCAAAAATTTTAACCAGTCATCGTTCTCACAACACTGAGGACCAGTCATTCGAAATGACTTCTCCATGCATTTTATGCATTGGTAAAAGCACTATGATGAAAAGTGTGATATGTTTTCAGGTATCTCCTATACTAATAGAGCCACATGCTCACTGGTTTGCCACATGATGTAGGCCTATGGACTGAACAAGAAACCACCAAAAATTTTAACCAGTCATCGTTCTCACAACACTGAGGACCAGTCATTCGAAATGACTTCTCCATGCATTTTATGCATTGGTAAAAGCACTATGATGAAAAGTGTGATATGTTTTCAGGTATCTCCTATACTAATAGAGCCACATGCTCACCGGTTTGCCACATGATGTAGGCCTATGGACTGAACAAGAAACGACCAAAAATTTTAACCAGTCATCGTTCTCACAACACTGAGGACCAGTCATTCGAAATGACTTCTCCATGCATTTTATGCATTGGTAAAAGCACTATGATGAAAAGTGTGATATGTTTTTAGGTATCTCCTATACTAATAGAGCCACATGCTCACCGGTTTGCCACATGATGTAGGCCTATGGACTGAACAAGAAACCACCAAAAATTTTAACCAGTCATCGTTCTCACAACACTGAGGACCAGTCATTCGAAATGACTTCTCCATGCATTTTATGCATTGGTAAAAGCACTATGATGAAAAGTGTGATATGTTTTCAGGTATCTCCTATACTAATAGAGCCACATGCTCACCGGTTTGCCACATGATGTAGGCCCATGGACTGAACAAGAAACCACCAAAAATTTTAACCAGTCATCGTTCTCACAACACTGAGGACCAGTCATTCGAAATGACTTCTCCATGCATTTTATGCATTGGTAAAAGCACTATGATGAAAAGTGTGATATGTTTTCAGGTATCTCCTATACTAATAGAGCCACATGCTCACCGGTTTGCCACATGATGTAGGCCTATGGACTGAACAAGAAACCACCAAAAATTTTAACCAGTCATCGTTCTCACAACACTGAGGACCAGTCATTCGAAATGACTTCTCCATGCATTTTATGCATTGGTAAAAGCACTATGATGAAAAGTGTGATATGTTTTCAGGTATCTCCTATACTAATAGAGCCACATGCTCACTGGTTTGCCACATGATGTAGGCCTATGGACTGAACAAGAAACCACCAAAAATTTTAACCAGTCATCGTTCTCACAACACTGAGGACCAGTCATTCGAAATGACTTCTCCATGCATTTTATGCATTGGTAAAAGCACTATGATGAAAAGTGTGATATGTTTTCAGGTATCTCCTATACTAATAGAGCCACATGCTCACCGGTTTGCCACATGATGTAGGCCTATGGACTGAACAAGAAACGACCAAAAATTTTAACCAGTCATCGTTCTCACAACACTGAGGACCAGTCATTCGAAATGACTTCTCCATGCATTTTATGCATTGGTAAAAGCACTATGATGAAAAGTGTGATATGTTTTTAGGTATCTCCTATACTAATAGAGCCACATGCTCACCGGTTTGCCACATGATGTAGGCCTATGGACTGAACAAGAAACCACCAAAAATTTTAACCAGTCATCGTTCTCACAACACTGAGGACCAGTCATTCGAAATGACTTCTCCATGCATTTTATGCATTGGTAAAAGCACTATGATGAAAAGTGTGATATGTTTTCAGGTATCTCCTATACTAATAGAGCCACATGCTCACCGGTTTGCCACATGATGTAGGCCTATGGACTGAACAAGAAACCACCAAAAATTTTAACCAGTCATCGTTCTCACAACACTGAGGACCAGTCATTCGAAATGACTTCTCCATGCATTTTATTCATTGGTAAAAGCACTATGATGAAAAGTGTGATATGTTTTCAGGTATCTCCTATACTAATAGAGCCACATGCTCACCGGTTTGCCACATGATGTAGGCCTATGGACTGAACAAGAAACCACCAAAAATTTTAACCAGTCATCGTTCTCACAACACTGAGGACCAGTCATTCGAAATGACTTCTCCATGCATTTTATGCATTGGTAAAAGCACTATGATGAAAAGTGTGATATGTTTTCAGGTATCTCCTATACTAATAGAGCCACATGCTCACCGGTTTGCCACAAGATATAGGCCTATGGACTGAACAAGAAACCACCAAAAATTTTAACCAGTCATCGTTCTCACAACACTGAGGACCAGTCATTCGAAATGACTTCTCCATGCATTTTATGCATTGGTAAAAGCACTATGATGAAAAGTGTGATATGTTTTCAGGTATCTCCTATACTAATAGAGCCACATGCTCACCGGTTTGCCACATGATATAGGCCTATGGACTGAACAAGAAACCACCAAAAATTTTAACCAGTCATCGTTCTCACAACACTGAGGACCAGTCATTCGAAATGACTTCTCCATGCATTTTATGCATTGGTAAAAGCACTATGATGAAAAGTGTGATATGTTTTCAGGTATCTCCTATACTAATAGAGCCACATGCTCACCGGTTTGCCACATGATGTAGGCCCATGGACTGAACAAGAAACCACCAAAAATTTTAACCAGTCATCGTTCTCACAACACTGAGGACCAGTCATTCGAAATGACTTCTCCATGCATTTTATGCATTGGTAAAAGCACTATGATGAAAAGTGTGATATGTTTTCAGGTATCTCCTATACTAATAGAGCCACATGCTCACCGGTTTGCCACATGATGTAGGCCTATGGACTGAACAAGAAACCACCAAAAATTTTAACCATTCATCGTTCTCACAACACTGAGGACCAGTCATTCGAAATGACTTCTCCATGCATTTTATGCATTGGTAAAAGCACTATGATGAAAAGTGTGATATGTTTTCAGGTATCTCCTATACTAATAGAGCCACATGCTCACTGGTTTGCCACATGATGTAGGCCTATGGACTGAACAAGAAACCACCAAAAATTTTAACCAGTCATCGTTCTCACAACACTGAGGACCAGTCATTCGAAATGACTTCTCCATGCATTTTATGCATTGGTAAAAGCACTATGATGAAAAGTGTGATATGTTTTCAGGTATCTCCTATACTAATAGAGCCACATGCTCACCGGTTTGCCACATGATGTAGGCCTATGGACTGAACAAGAAACGACCAAAAATTTTAACCAGTCATCGTTCTCACAACACTGAGGACCAGTCATTCGAAATGACTTCTCCATGCATTTTATGCATTGGTAAAAGCACTATGATGAAAAGTGTGATATGTTTTTAGGTATCTCCTATACTAATAGAGCCACATGCTCACCGGTTTGCCACATGATGTAGGCCTATGGACTGAACAAGAAACCACCAAAAATTTTAACCAGTCATCGTTCTCACAACACTGAGGACCAGTCATTCGAAATGACTTCTCCATGCATTTTATGCATTGGTAAAAGCACTATGATGAAAAGTGTGATATGTTTTCAGGTATCTCCTATACTAATAGAGCCACATGCTCACCGGTTTGCCACATGATGTAGGCCTATGGACTGAACAAGAAACCACCAAAAATTTTAACCAGTCATCGTTCTCACAACACTGAGGACCAGTCATTCGAAATGACTTCTCCATGCATTTTATGCATTGGTAAAAGCACTATGATGAAAAGTGTGATATGTTTTCAGGTATCTCCTATACTAATAGAGCCACATGCTCACCGGTTTGCCACATGATGTAGGCCTATGGACTGAACAAGAAACCACCAAAAATTTTAACCAGTCATCGTTCTCACAACACTGAGGACCAGTCATTCGAAATGACTTCTCCATGCATTTTATGCATTGGTAAAAGCACTATGATGAAAAGTGTGATATGTTTTCAGGTATCTCCTATACTAATAGAGCCACATGCTCACCGGTTTGCCACATGATATAGGCCTATGGACTGAACAAGAAACCACCAAAAATTTTAACCAGTCATCGTTCTCACAACACTGAGGACCAGTCATTCGAAATGACTTCTCCATGCATTTTATGCATTGGTAAAAGCACTATGATGAAAAGTGTGATATGTTTTCAGGTATCTCCTATACTAATAGAGCCACATTCTCACCGGTTTGCCACATGATGTAGGCCTATGGACTGAACAAGAAACCACCAAAAATTTTAACCAGTCATCGTTCTCACAACACTGAGGACCAGTCATTCGAAATGACTTCTCCATGCATTTTCTGCATTGGTAAAAGCACTATGATGAAAAGTGTGATATGTTTTCAGGTATCTCCTATACTAATAGAGCCACATGCTCACCGGTTTGCCACATGATGTAGGCCTATGGACTGAACAAGAAACCACCAAAAATTTTAACCAGTCATCGTTCTCACAACACTGAGGACCAGTCATTCGAAATGACTTCTCCATGCATTTTATGCATTGGTAAAAGCACTATGATGAAAAGTGTGATATGTTTTCAGGTATCTCCTATACTAATAGAGCCACATGCTCACCGGTTTGCCACATGATGTAGGCCTATGGACTGAACAAGAAACCACCAAAAATTTTAACCAGTCATCGTTCTCACAACACTGAGGACCAGTCATTCGAAATGACTTCTCCATGCATTTTATGCATTGGTAAAAGCACTATGATGAAAAGTGTGATATGTTTTCAGGTATCTCCTATACTAATAGAGCCACATGCTCACCGGTTTGCCACATGATGTAGGCCTATGGACTGAACAAGAAAACACCAAAAATTTTAACCAGTCATCGTTCTCACAACACTGAGGACCAGTCATTCGAAATGACTTCTCCATGCATTTTATGCATTGGTAAAAGCACTATGATGAAAAGTGTGATATGTTTTCAGGTATCTCCTATACTAATAGAGCCACATGCTCACTGGTTTGCCACATGATGTAGGCCTATGGACTGAACAAGAAACCACCAAAAATTTTAACCAGTCATCGTTCTCACAACACTGAGGACCAGTCATTCGAAATGACTTCTCCATGCATTTTATGCATTGGTAAAAGCACTATGATGAAAAGTGTGATATGTTTTCAGGTATCTCCTATACTAATAGAGCCACATGCTCACTGGTTTGCCACATGATGTAGGCCTATGGACTGAACAAGAAACCACCAAAAATTTTAACCAGTCATCGTTCTCACAACACTGAGGACCAGTCATTCGAAATGACTTCTCCATGCATTTTATGCATTGGTAAAAGCACTATGATGAAAAGTGTGATATGTTTTCAGGTATCTCTTAAACTAATAGAGCCACATGCTCACCGGTTTGCCACATGATGTAGGCCTATGGACTGAACAAGAAACGACCAAAAATTTTAACCAGTCATCGTTCTCACAACACTGAGGACCAGTCATTCGAAATGACTTTTCCATGCATTTTATGCATTGGTAAAAGCACTATGATGAAAAGTGTGATATGTTTTCAGGTATCTCCTATACTAATAGAGCCACATGCTCACCGGTTTGCCACATGATGTAGGCCTATGGACTGAACAAGAAACCACCAAAAATTTTAACCAGTCATCGTTCTCACAACACTGAGGACCAGTCATTCGAAATGACTTCTCCATGCATTTTATGCATTGGTAAAAGCACTATGATGAAAAGTGTGATATGTTTTCAGGTATCTCCTATACTAATAGAGCCACATGCTCACCGGTTTGCCACATGATGTAGGCCTATGGACTGAACAAGAAACGACCAAAAATTTTAACCAGTCATCGTTCTCACAACACTGAGGACCAGTCATTCGAAATGACTTTTCCATGCATTTTATGCATTGGTAAAAGCACTATGATGACAAGTGTGATATGTTTTCAGGTATCTCCTATACTAATAGAGCCACATGCTCACCGGTTTGCCACATGATGTAGGCCTATGGACTGAACAAGAAACCACCAAAAATTTTAACCAGTCATCGTTCTCACAACACTGAGGACCAGTCATTCGAAATGACTTCTCCATGCATTTTATGCATTGGTAAAAGCACTATGATGAAAAGTGTGATATGTTTTCAGGTATCTCCTATACTAATAGAGCCACATGCTCACCGGTTTGCCACATGATGTAGGCCTATGGACTGAACAAGAAACCACCAAAAATTTTAACCAGTCATCGTTCTCACAACACTGAGGACCAGTCATTCGAAATGACTTCTCCATGCATTTTATGCATTGGTAAAAGCACTATGATGAAAAGTGTGATATGTTTTCAGGTATCTCCTATACTAATAGAGCCACATGCTCACCGGTTTGCCACATGATGTAGGCCCATGGACTGAACAAGAAACCACCAAAAATTTTAACCAGTCATCGTTCTCACAACACTGAGGACCAGTCATTCGAAATGACTTCTCCATGCATTTTATGCATTGGTAAAAGCACTATGATGAAAAGTGTGATATGTTTTCAGGTATCTCCTATACTAATAGAGCCACATGCTCACCGGTTTGCCACATGATGTAGGCCTATGGACTGAACAAGAAACCACCAAAAATTTTAACCAGTCATCGTTCTCACAACACTGAGGACCAGTCATTCGAAATGACTTCTCCATGCATTTTATGCATTGGTAAAAGCACTATGATGAAAAGTGTGATATGTTTTCAGGTATCTCCTATACTAATAGAGCCACATGCTCACTGGTTTGCCACATGATGTAGGCCTATGGACTGAACAAGAAACCACCAAAAATTTTAACCAGTCATCGTTCTCACAACACTGAGGACCAGTCATTCGAAATGACTTCTCCATGCATTTTATGCATTGGTAAAAGCACTATGATGAAAAGTGTGATATGTTTTCAGGTATCTCCTATACTAATAGAGCCACATGCTCACCGGTTTGCCACATGATGTAGGCCTATGGACTGAACAAGAAACGACCAAAAATTTTAACCAGTCATCGTTCTCACAACACTGAGGACCAGTCATTCGAAATGACTTCTCCATGCATTTTATGCATTGGTAAAAGCACTATGATGAAAAGTGTGATATGTTTTTAGGTATCTCCTATACTAATAGAGCCACATGCTCACCGGTTTGCCACATGATGTAGGCCTATGGACTGAACAAGAAACCACCAAAAATTTTAACCAGTCATCGTTCTCACAACACTGAGGACCAGTCATTCGAAATGACTTCTCCATGCATTTTATGCATTGGTAAAAGCACTATGATGAAAAGTGTGATATGTTTTCAGGTATCTCCTATACTAATAGAGCCACATGCTCACCGGTTTGCCACATGATGTAGGCCCATGGACTGAACAAGAAACCACCAAAAATTTTAACCAGTCATCGTTCTCACAACACTGAGGACCAGTCATTCGAAATGACTTCTCCATGCATTTTATGCATTGGTAAAAGCACTATGATGAAAAGTGTGATATGTTTTCAGGTATCTCCTATACTAATAGAGTCACATGCTCACCGGTTTGCCACATGATGTAGGCCCATGGACTGAACAAGAAACACCAAAAATTTTAACCAGTCATCGTTCTCACAACACTGAGGACCAGTCATTCGAATTGACTTCTCCATGCATTTTATGCATTGGTAAAAGCACTATGATGAAAAGTGTGATATGTTTTCAGGTATCTCCTATACTAATAGAGCCACATGCTGACCGGTTTGCCACATGATGTAGGCCTATGGACTGAACAAGAAACCACCAAAAATTTTAACCAGTCATCGTTCTCACAACACTGAGGACCAGTCATTCGAATTGACTTCTCCATGCATTTTATGCATTGGTAAAAGCACTATGATGAAAAGTGTGATATGTTTTCAGGTATCTCCTATACTAATAGAGAAACATGCTCACCGGTTTGCCACATGATGTAGACCTATGGACTGAACAAGAAACCACCAAAAATTTTAACCAGTCATCGTTCTAACAACACTGAGGACCAGTCATTCGAAATGACTTCTCCATGCATTTTATGCATTGGTAAAAGCACTATGATGAAAAGTGTGATATGTTTTCAGGTATCTCCTATACTAATAGAGCCACATGCTCACCGGTTTGCCACATGATGTAGGCCTATGGACTGAACAAGAAACCACCAAAAATTTTAACCAGTCATCGTTCTCACAACACTGAGGACCAGTCATTCGAAATGACTTCTCCATGCATTTTATGCATTGGTAAGAGCACTATGATGAAAAGTGTGATATGTTTTCAGGTATCTCCTATACTAATAGAGCCACATGCTCACCGGTTTGCCACATGATGTAGGCCTATGGACTGAACAAGAAACCACCAAAAATTTTAACCAGTCATCGTTCTCACAACACTGAGGACCAGTCATTCGAAATGACTTCTCCATGCATTTTCTGCATTGGTAAAAGCACTATGATGAAAAGTGTGATATGTTTTCAGGTATCTCCTATACTAATAGAGCCACATGCTCACCGGTTTGCCACATGATGTAGGCCTATGGACTGAACAAGAAACCACCAAAAATTTTAACCAGTCATCGTTCTCACAACACTGAGGACCAGTCATTCGAAATGACTTCTCCATGCATTTTATGCATTGGTAAAAGCACTATGATGAAAAGTGTGATATGTTTTCAGGTATCTCCTATACTAATAGAGCCACATGCTCACCGGTTTGCCACATGATGTAGGCCTATGGACTGAACAAGAAACCACCAAAAATTTTAACCAGTCATCGTTCTCACAACACTGAGGACCAGTCATTCGAAATGACTTCTCCATGCATTTTATGCATTGGTAAAAGCACTATGATGAAAAGTGTGATATGTTTTCAGGTATCTCCTATACTAATAGAGCCACATGCTCACCGGTTTGCCACATGATGTAGGCCTATGGACTGAACAAGAAACCACCAAAAATTTTAACCAGTCATCGTTCTCACAACACTGAGGACCAGTCATTCGAAATGACTTCTCCATGCATTTTATGCATTGGTAAAAGCACTATGATGAAAAGTGTGATATGTTTTCAGGTATCTCCTATACTAATAGAGCCACATGCTCACCGGTTTGCCACATGATGTAGGCCTATGGACTGAACAAGAAACCACCAAAAATTTTAACCAGTCATCGTTCTCACAACACTGAGGACCAGTCATTCGAAATGACTTCTCCATGCATTTTATGCATTGGTAAAAGCACTATGATGAAAAGTGTGATATGTTTTCAGGTATCTCCTATACTAATAGAGCCACATGCTCACCGGTTTGCCACATGATGTAGGCCTATGGACTGAACAAGAAACCACCAAAAATTTTAACCAGTCATCGTTCTCACAACACTGAGGACCAGTCATTCGAAATGACTTCTCCATGCATTTTATGCATTGGTAAAAGCACTATGATGAAAAGTGTGATATGTTTTCAGGTATCTCCTATACTAATAGAGCCACATGCTCACCGGTTTGCCACATGATGTAGGCCTATGGACTGAACAAGAAACCACCAAAAATTTTAACCAGTCATCGTTCTCACAACACTGAGGACCAGTCATTCGAAATGACTTCTCCATGCATTTTATGCATTGGTAAAAGCACTATGATGAAAAGTGTGATATGTTTTCAGGTATCTCCTATACTAATAGAGCCACATGCTCACCGGTTTGCCACATGATGTAGGCCCATGGACTGAACAAGAAACCACCAAAAATTTTAACCAGTCATCGTTCTCACAACACTGAGGACCAGTCATTCGAAATGACTTCTCCATGCATTTTATGCATTGGTAAAAGCACTATGATGAAAAGTGTGATATGTTTTCAGGTATCTCCTATACTAATAGAGCCACATGCTCACCGGTTTGCCACATGATGTAGGCCTATGGACTGAACAAGAAACCACCAAAAATTTTAACCAGTCATCGTTCTCACAACACTGAGGACCAGTCATTCGAAATGACTTCTCCATGCATTTTATGCATTGGTAAAAGCACTATGATGAAAAGTGTGATATGTTTTCAGGTATCTCCTATACTAATAGAGCCACATGCTCACTGGTTTGCCACATGATGTAGGCCTATGGACTGAACAAGAAACCACCAAAAATTTTAACCAGTCATCGTACTCACAACACTGAGGACCAGTCATTCGAAATGACTTCTCCATGCATTTTATGCATTGGTAAAAGCACTATGATGAAAAGTGTGATATGTTTTCAGGTATCTCCTATACTAATAGAGCCACATGCTCACCGGTTTGCCACATGATGTAGGCCTATGGACTGAACAAGAAACCACCAAAAATTTTAACCAGTCATCGTTCTCACAACACTGAGGACCAGTCATTCGAAATGACTTCTCCATGCATTTTATGCATTGGTAAAAGCACTATGATGAAAAGTGTGATATGTTTTCAGGTATCTCCTATACTAATAGAGCCACATGCTCACCGGTTTGCCACATGATGTAGGCCTATGGACTGAACAAGAAACCACCAAAAATTTTAACCAGTCATCGTTCTCACAACACTGAGGACCAGTCATTCGAAATGACTTCTCCATGCATTTTATGCATTGGTAAAAGCACTATGATGAAAAGTGTGATATGTTTTCAGGTATCTCCTATACTAATAGAGCCACATGCTCACCGGTTTGCCACATGATGTAGGCCTATGGACTGAACAAGAAACCACCAAAAATTTTAACCAGTCATCATTCTCACAACACTGAGGACCAGTCATTCGAAATGACTTCTCCATGCATTTTCTGCATTGGTAAAAGCACTATGATGAAAAGTGTGATATGTTTTCAGGTATCTCCTATACTAATAGAGCCACATGCTCACCGGTTTGCCACATGATGTAGGCCTATGGACTGAACAAGAAACCACCAAAAATTTTAACCAGTCATCGTTCTCACAACACTGAGGACCAGTCATTCGAAATGACTTCTCCATGCATTTTATGCATTGGTAAAAGCACTATGATGAAAAGTGTGATATGTTTTCAGGTATCTCCTATACTAATAGAGCCACATGCTCACCGGTTTGCCACATGATGTAGGCCTATGGACTGAACAAGAAACCACCAAAAATTTTAACCAGTCATCGTTCTCACAACACTGAGGACCAGTCATTCGAAATGACTTCTCCATGCATTTTATGCATTGGTAAAAGCACTATGATGAAAAGTGTGATATGTTTTCAGGTATCTCCTATACTAATAGAGCCACATGCTCACCGCTTTGCCACATGATGTAGGCCTATGGACTGAACAAGAAACCACCAAAAATTTTAAACAGTCATCGTTCTCAAAACACTGAGGACCAGTCATTCGAAATGACTTCTCCATGCATTTTATGCATTGGTAAAAGCACTATGATGAAAAGTGTGATATGTTTTCAGGTATCTCCTATACTAATAGAGCCACATGCTCACCGGTTTGCCACATGATGTAGGCCTATGGACTGAACAAGAAACCACCAAAAATTTTAACCAGTCATCGTTCTCACAACACTGAGGACCAGTCATTCGAAATGACTTCTCCATGCATTTTATGCATTGGTAAAAGCACTATGATGAAAAGTGTGATATGTTTTCAGGTATCTCCTATACTAATAGAGCCACATGCTCACCGGTTTGCCACATGATGTAGGCCTATGGACTGAACAAGAAACCACCAAAAATTTTAACCAGTCATCGTTCTCACAACACTGAGGACCAGTCATTCGAAATGACTTCTCCATGCATTTTATGCATTGGTAAAAGCACTATGATGAAAAGTGTGATATGTTTTCAGGTATCTCCTATACTAATAGAGCCACATGCTCACCGGTTTGCCACATGATGTAGGCCTATGGACTGAACAAGAAACCACCAAAAATTTTAACCAGTCATTGTTCTCACAACACTGAGGACCAGTCATTCGAAATGACTTCTCCATGCATTTTATGCATTGGTAAAAGCACTATGATGAAAAGTGTGATATGTTTTCAGGTATCTCCTATACTAATAGAGCCACATGCTCACCGGTTTGCCACATGATGTAGGCCTATGGACTGAACAAGAAACCACCAAAAATTTTAACCAGTCATCGTTCTCACAACACTGAGGACCAGTCATTCGAAATGACTTCTCCATGCATTTTATGCATTGGTAAAAGCACTATGATGAAAAGTGTGATATGTTTTCAGGTATCTCCTATACTAATAGAGCCACATGCTCACCGGTTTGCCACATGATGTAGGCCTATGGACTGAACAAGAAACCACCAAAAATTTTAACCAGTCATCGTTCTCACAACACTGAGGACCAGTCATTCGAAATGACTTCTCCATGCATTTTATGCATTGGTAAAAGCACTATGATGAAAAGTGTGATATGTTTTCAGGTATCTCCTATACTAATAGAGCCACATGCTCACCGGATTGCCACATGATGTAGGCCTATGGACTGAACAAGAAACCACCAAAAATTTTAACCAGTCATCGTTCTCACAACACTGAGGACCAGTCATTCGAAATGACTTCTCCATGCATTTTATGCATTGGTAAAAGCACTATGATGAAAAGTGTGATATGTTTTCAGGTATCTCCTATACTAATAGAGCCACATGCTCACCGGTTTGCCACATGATGTAGGCCTATGGACTGAACAAGAAACCACCAAAAATTTTAACCAGTCATCGTTCTCACAACACTGAGGACCAGTCATTCGAAATGACTTCTCCATGCATTTTATACATTGGTAAAAGCACTATGATGAAAAGTGTGATATGTTTTCAGGTATCTCCTATACTAATAGAGCCACATGCTCACCGGTTTGCCACATGATGTAGGCCTATGGACTGAACAAGAAACCACCAAAAATTTTAACCAGTCATCGTTCTCACAACACTGAGGACCAGTCATTCGAAATGACTTCTCCATGCATTTTATACATTGGTAAAAGCACTATGATGAAAAGTGTGATATGTTTTCAGGTATCTCCTATACTAATAGAGCCACATGCTCACCGGTTTGCCACATGATGTAGGCCTATGGACTGAACAAGAAACCACCAAAAATTTTAACCAGTCATCGTTCTCACAACACTGAGGACCAGTCATTCGAAATGACTTCTCCATGCATTTTATGCATTGGTAAAAGCACTATGATGAAAAGTGTGATATGTTTTCAGGTATCTCCTATACTAATAGAGCCACATGCTCACCGGTTTGCCACATGATGTAGGCCTATGGACTGAACAAGAAACCACCAAAAATTTTAACCAGTCATCGTTCTCACAACACTGAGGACCAGTCATTCGAAATGACTTCTCCATGCATTTTATGCATTGGTAAAAGCACTATGATGAAAAGTGTGATATGTTTTCAGGTATCTCCTATACTAATAGAGCCACATGCTCACTGGTTTGCCACATGATGTAGGCCTATGGACTGAACAAGAAACCACCAAAAATTTTAACCAGTCATCGTTCTCACAACACTGAGGACCAGTCATTCGAAATGACTTCTCCATGCATTTTATGCATTGGTAAAAGCACTATGATGAAAAGTGTGATATGTTTTCAGGTATCTCCTATACTAATAGAGCCACATGCTCACCGCTTTGCCACATGATGTAGGCCTATGGACTGAACAAGAAACCACCAAAAATTTTAAACAGTCATCGTTCTCAAAACACTGAGGACCAGTCATTCGAAATGACTTCTCCATGCATTTTATGCATTGGTAAAAGCACTATGATGAAAAGTGTGATATGTTTTCAGGTATCTCCTATACTAATAGAGCCACATGCTCACCGGTTTGCCACATGATGTAGGCCTATGGACTGAACAAGAAACCACCAAAAATTTTAACCAGTCATCGTTCTCACAACACTGAGGACCAGTCATTCGAAATGACTTCTCCATGCATTTTATGCATTGGTAAAAGCACTATGATGAAAAGTGTGATATGTTTTCAGGTATCTCCTATACTAATAGAGCCACATGCTCACCGGTTTGCCACATGATGTAGGCCTATGGACTGAACAAGAAACCACCAAAAATTTTAACCAGTCATCGTTCTCACAACACTGAGGACCAGTCATTCGAAATGACTTCTCCATGCATTTTATGCATTGGTAAAAGCACTATGATGAAAAGTGTGATATGTTTTCAGGTATCTCCTATACTAATAGAGCCACATGCTCACCGGTTTGCCACATGATGTAGGCCTATGGACTGAACAAGAAACCACCAAAAATTTTAACCAGTCATCGTTCTCACAACACTGAGGACCAGTCATTCGAAATGACTTCTCCATGCATTTTATGCATTGGTAAAAGCACTATGATGAAAAGTGTGATATGTTTTCAGGTATCTCCTATACTAATAGAGCCACATGCTCACCGGTTTGCCACATGATGTAGGCCTATGGACTGAACAAGAAACCACCAAAAATTTTAACCAGTCATTGTTCTCACAACACTGAGGACCAGTCATTCGAAATGACTTCTCCATGCATTTTATGCATTGGTAAAAGCACTATGATGAAAAGTGTGATATGTTTTCAGGTATCTCCTATACTAATAGAGCCACATGCTCACCGGTTTGCCACATGATGTAGGCCTATGGACTGAACAAGAAACCACCAAAAATTTTAACCAGTCATCGTTCTCACAACACTGAGGACCAGTCATTCGAAATGACTTCTCCATGCATTTTATGCATTGGTAAAAGCACTATGATGAAAAGTGTGATATGTTTTCAGGTATCTCCTATACTAATAGAGCCACATGCTCACCGGTTTGCCACATGATGTAGGCCTATGGACTGAACAAGAAACCACCAAAAATTTTAACCAGTCATCGTTCTCACAACACTGAGGACCAGTCATTCGAAATGACTTCTCCATGCATTTTATGCATTGGTAAAAGCACTATGATGAAAAGTGTGATATGTTTTCAGGTATCTCCTATACTAATAGAGCCACATGCTCACCGGATTGCCACATGATGTAGGCCTATGGACTGAACAAGAAACCACCAAAAATTTTAACCAGTCATCGTTCTCACAACACTGAGGACCAGTCATTCGAAATGACTTCTCCATGCATTTTATGCATTGGTAAAAGCACTATGATGAAAAGTGTGATATGTTTTCAGGTATCTCCTATACTAATAGAGCCACATGCTCACCGGTTTGCCACATGATGTAGGCCTATGGACTGAACAAGAAACCACCAAAAATTTTAACCAGTCATCGTTCTCACAACACTGAGGACCAGTCATTCGAAATGACTTCTCCATGCATTTTATGCATTGGTAAAAGCACTATGATGAAAAGTGTGATATGTTTTCAGGTATCTCCTATACTAATAGAGCCACATGCTCACCGGTTTGCCACATGATGTAGGCCTATGGACTGAACAAGAAACCACCAAAAATTTTAACCAGTCATCGTTCTCACAACACTGAGGACCAGTCATTCGAAATGACTTCTCCATGCATTTTATGCATTGGTAAAAGCACTATGATGAAAAGTGTGATATGTTTTCAGGTATCTCCTATACTAATAGAGCCACATGCTCACCGGTTTGCCACATGATGTAGGCCTATGGACTGAACAAGAAACCACCAAAAATTTTAACCAGTCATCGTTCTCACAACACTGAGGACCAGTCATTCGAAATGACTTCTCCATGCATTTTATGCATTGGTAAAAGCACTATGATGAAAAGTGTGATATGTTTTCAGGTATCTCCTATACTAATAGAGCCACATGCTCACCGGTTTGCCACATGATGTAGGCCTATGGACTGAACAAGAAACCACCAAAAATTTTAACCAGTCATCGTTCTCACAACACTGAGGACCAGTCATTCGAAATGACTTCTCCATGCATTTTATGCATTGGTAAAAGCACTATGATGAAAAGTGTGATATGTTTTCAGGTATCTCCTATACTAATAGAGCCACATTCTCACCGGTTTGCCACATGATGTAGGCCTATGGACTGAACAAGAAACCACCAAAAATTTTAACCAGTCATCGTTCTCACAACACTGAGGACCAGTCATTCGAAATGACTTCTCCATGCATTTTATGCATTGGTAAAAGCACTATGATGAAAAGTGTGATATGTTTTCAGGTATCTCCTATACTAATAGAGCCACATGCTCACCGGTTTGCCACATGATGTAGGCCTATGGACTGAACAAGAAACCACCAAAAATTTTAACCAGTCATCGTTCTCACAACACTGAGGACCAGTCATTCGAAATGACTTCTCCATGCATTTTATGCATTGGTAAAAGCACTATGATGAAAAGTGTGATATGTTTTCAGGTATCTCCTATACTAATAGAGCCACATGCTCACCGGTTTGCCACATGATGTAGGCCTATGGACTGAACAAGAAACCACCAAAAATTTTAACCAGTCATCGTTCTCACAACACTGAGGACCAGTCATTCGAAATGACTTCTCCATGCATTTTATGCATTGGTAAAAGCACTATGATGAAAAGTGTGATATGTTTTCAGGTATCTCCTATACTAATAGAGCCACATGCTCACCGGTTTGCCACATGATGTAGGCCCATGGACTGAACAAGAAACCACCAAAAATTTTAACCAGTCATCGTTCTCCCAACACTGAGGACCAGTCATTCGAAATGACTTCTCCATGCATTTTATGCATTGGTAAAAGCACTATGATGAAAAGTGTGATATGTTTTCAGGTATCTCCAATACTAATAGAGTCACATGCTCACCGGTTTGCCACATGATGTAGGCCCATGGACTGAACAAGAAACCACCAAAAATTTTAACCAGTCATCGTTCTCACAACACTGAGGACCAGTCATTCGAATTGACTTATCCATGCATTTTATGCATTGGTAAAAGCACTATGATGAAAAGTGTGATATGTTTTCAGGTATCTCCTATACTAATAGAGCCACATGCTCACCGGTTTGCCACATGATGTAGGCCTATGGACTGAACAAGAAACCACCAAAATTTTAACCAGTCATCGTTCTCACAACACTGAGGACCAGTCATTCGAAATGACTTCTCCATGCATTTTATGCATTGGTAAAAGCACTATGATGAAAAGTGTGATGTTTTCAGGTATCTCCTATACTAATAGAGCCACATGCTCACCGGTTTGCCACATGATGTAGGCCTATGGACTGAACAAGAAACCACCAAAAATTTTAACCAGTCATCGTTCTCACAACACTGAGGACCAGTCATTCGAAATGACTTCTCCATGCATTTTATGCATTGGTAAAAGCACTATGATGAAAAGTGTGATATGTTTTCAGGTATCTCCTATACTAATAGAGCCACATGCTCACCGGTTTGCCACATGATGTAGGCCTATGGACTGAACAAGAAACCACCAAAAATTTTAACCAGTCATCGTTCTCACAACACTGAGGACCAGTCATTCGAAATGACTTCTCCATGCATTTTCTGCATTGGTAAAAGCACTATGATGAAAAGTGTGATATGTTTTCAGGTATCTCCTATACTAATAGAGCCACATGCTCACCGGTTTGCCACATGATGTAGGCCTATGGACTGAACAAGAAACCACCAAAAATTTTAACCAGTCATCGTTCTCACAACACTGAGGACCAGTCATTCGAAATGACTTCTCCATGCATTTTATGCATTGGTAAAAGCACTATGATGAAAAGTGTGATATGTTTTCAGGTATCTCCTATACTAATAGAGCCACATGCTCACCAGTTTGCCACATGATGTAGGCCTATGGACTGAACAAGAAACCACCAAAAATTTTAAACAGTCATCGTTCTCAAAACACTGAGGACCAGTCATTCGAAATGACTTCTCCATGCATTTTATGCATTGGTAAAAGCACTATGATGAAAAGTGTGATATGTTTTCAGGTATCTCCTATACTAATAGAGCCACATGCTCACCGGTTTGCCACATGATGTAGGCCTATGGACTGAACAAGAAACCACCAAAAATTTTAACCAGTCATCGTTCTCACAACACTGAGGACCAGTCATTCGAAATGACTTCTCCATGCATTTTATGCATTGGTAAAAGCACTATGATGAAAAGTGTGATATGTTTTCAGGTATCTCCTATACTAATAGAGCCACATGCTCACCGGTTTGCCACATGATGTAGGCCTATGGACTGAACAAGAAACCACCAAAAATTTTAACCAGTCATCGTTCTCACAACACTGAGGACCAGTCATTCGAAATGACTTCTCCATGCATTTTATGCATTGGTAAAAGCACTATGATGAAAAGTGTGATATGTTTTCAGGTATCTCCTATACTAATAGAGCCACATGCTCACCGGTTTGCCACATGATGTAGGCCTATGGACTGAACAAGAAACCACCAAAAATTTTAACCAGTCATCGTTCTCACAACACTGAGGACCAGTCATTCGAAATGACTTCTCCATGCATTTTATGCATTGGTAAAAGCACTATGATGAAAAGTGTGATATGTTTTCAGGTATCTCCTATACTAATAGAGCCACATGCTCACCGGTTTGCCACATGATGTAGGCCTATGGACTGAACAAGAAACCACCAAAAATTTTAACCAGTCATTGTTCTCACAACACTGAGGACCAGTCATTCGAAATGACTTCTCCATGCATTTTATGCATTGGTAAAAGCACTATGATGAAAAGTGTGATATGTTTTCAGGTATCTCCTATACTAATAGAGCCACATGCTCACCAGTTTGCCACATGATGTAGGCCTATGGACTGAACAAGAAACCACCAAAAATTTTAACCAGTCATCGTTCTCACAACACTGAGGACCAGTCATTCGAAATGACTTCTCCATGCATTTTATGCATTGGTAAAAGCACTATGATGAAAAGTGTGATATGTTTTCAGGTATCTCCTATACTAATAGAGCCACATGCTCACCGGTTTGCCACATGATGTAGGCCTATGGACTGAACAAGAAACCACCAAAAATTTTAACCAGTCATCGTTCTCACAACACTGAGGACCAGTCATTCGAAATGACTTCTCCATGCATTTTATGCATTGGTAAAAGCACTATGATGAAAAGTGTGATATGTTTTCAGGTATCTCCTATACTAATAGAGCCACATGCTCACCGGATTGCCACATGATGTAGGCCTATGGACTGAACAAGAAACCACCAAAAATTTTAACCAGTCATCGTTCTCACAACACTGAGGACTAGGGTTGAGCGAAACGGGTCGAACATTTTCAAAAGTCGCCGACTTTTGGCTAAGTCGGGGTTTCATGAAACCCGATCCGACCCCTGTGCGGGGTCGGCCATGCGGTACGCGACTTTCGCGCCAAAGTCGCGTTTCAATGACGCGAAAAGCGCCATTTCTCAGCCAATGAAGGTAAACGCAGAGTGTGGGCAGCGTGATGACATAGGTCCTGGTCCCCACCATCTTAGAGAAGGGCATTGCAGTGATTGGCTTGCTGTCTGCGACGTCACAGGGGCTATAAAGAGGCGTTCCCGCCGACCGCCATCTTACTGCTGCTGATCTGAGCTTAGGGAGAGGTTGCTGCCGCTTTGTCAGAAGCAGGGATAGCGTTAGGCAGGGTCCATTAACCACAAAACCGCTTGTGCTGCAGCGATTTGCACTGTCCAACACCACCCTCGGTGTGCAGGGACAGTGGAAGTTTTTTTTTTTTTTTTTTCCCCTCAGCGCTGTAGCTCATTGGGCTGCCCTAGAAGGCTCCCTGATAGCTGCATTGCTGTGTGTACGCCGCTGTGCAAACCAACTGCTTTTTTCAAAGCACAAATCCTCTTGTTCCTTCCTTTCTGCACAGCTATCTTTTTTGTTTGTCCACACTTTTTATTTCATTTGTGCATCAGTCCACTCCTTATTGCTGCCTGCCATACCTGGCTGAGATTACTGCAGGCAGGGAGATAGTAGCTGCCTGCCATACCTGGCTGAGATTACTGCAGGCAGGGAGATAGTAATTGTAGGACATTCCCTGTTTTTTTTTTTTTTTTTTGGTGGGAGATTAAGATTGGCAATTTGGCATTTCTGCTAGAGTGCCATCCCTGTGTGTGCCATCTCTCTCACATAGTGGGCCATAGAAAGCCTTTTCATTTTTCTGTATTTTTTTTTGTGGGGTGTATAAATTCTCCCTGATAAAAATACAGTGGGAGATTAATATTGGCCTTTGGGCTTGTGTGCCAGTCCTGAGTGTGCCATCTCTCTCACAAATAGTGGGCCATAGAAAGCCTATTTTATTTTTTTTTGGGTTTTATAAATTCTCCCTGAAAAAAAGGGAGATTAATATTGGCCTCTGGGCTTGTGTGCCAGTCCTGAGCGTGCCATCTGTGCCAGCCCTGAGCGTGCCATCTCTCTCACAAATAGTGGGCCATAGAAAGCCTATTTAATTTTTTTTTTGGTTTTATAAATTCTCCCTGAAAAAAAGGGAGATTAATATTGGCCTCTGGGCTTGTGTGCCAGTTGTGAGCGTGCCATCTGTGCCAGTCCTGAGCGTGCCATCTCTCTCACAAATAGTGGGCCATAGAAAGCCTATTTAATTTTTTTTTTGTTTTATAAATTTTCCCTGAAAAAAGGGAGATTAATATTGGCCTCTGGGCTTGTGTGCCAGTTGTGAGCGTGCCATCTGTGCCAGTCCTGAGCGTGCCATCTCTCTCACAAATAGTGGGCCATAGAAAGCCTATTTAATTTTTTTTTTGGTTTTATAAATTTTCCCTGAAAAAAGGGAGATTAATATTGGCCTCTGGGCTTGTGTGCCAGTTGTGAGCGTGCCATCTGTGCCAGTCCTGAGCGTGCCATCTCTCTCACAAATAGTGGGCCATAGAAAGCCTATTTAAATATTTTTTTGGTTTTATAAATTCTCCCAGAAAAAAAGGGAGATTAATATTGGCCTCTGGGCTTCTGTGCCAGTCCTGAGCGTGCCATCTGTGCCAGTCCTGAGCGTCCCATCTCTCTCACAAATAGTGGGCCATAGAAAGCCTATTTTTTTTTTTTTTTGGGTTTTAGAAATTCTCCCTGGAAAAAAAAAGGGAGATTAATATTGCCCTTTGGGCTTGTGTGCCAGTACTAAGCGTTCCATCTCTCTCTCTCTCTCTCTCAGTCAGTGGGCCATAGAACGCCTATTTTTGGTTTTATTTGTTTTCTAAATTCTCCCTGAAAAAATCATTTTATTTTATTTGGTTTCTAAATTCTTCCTGATAAAATCATATTTTTTTTATTATTTTTTTTTCTAAAGTCTCCCTGAAAAAAAAAAAACAAAAAAAAAAACAGTGGGAGATTAATATTGGCCTTTCTGCTTGTGTGCCAGTCTTGACTCCTGGGTGCGTCATCTCTCAGTCAGTGGGCCATAGAACGCCTATTTTTGGTTTTATTTGTTTTATAAATTCTCCCTGAAAAAATCATTTTATTTTATTTGGTTTCTAAATTCTTCCTGATAAAATCATATTTTTTTTATTATTTTTTTTTCTAAAGTCTCCCTGAAAAAAAAAAAAAATACAACCAAAAAAAACAGTGGGAGATTAATATTGGCCTTTCTGCTTGTGTGCCAGTCTTGACTCCTGGGTGTGCCCTCTCTCTCTCTCTCTCTCTCTCTCTCCAATTGTGGTCCATAGAAAGCCTATATTTTTTTTCCTTGATTTGGGTTCCAAAATCTACCAGAGAAAATAACTACATCAATCATTGGCAGAAAAATATTGGCCTCTGGGCTTGTGTGCCACTCCTGACTCCTGTGTGCGTCATCTCTCAGTCAGTGGGCCATAGAACGCCTATTTTTGTTTTTATTTGTTTTATAAATTCTCCCTGAAAAAATCATTTTATTTTATTTGGTTTCTAAATTCTTCCTGATAAAATCATATTTTTTTTATTATTTTTTTTTCTAAAGTCTCCCTGAAAAAAAGAAAAAAAAAACAACCAAAAAAAACAGTGGGAGATTAATATTGGCCTTTCTGCTTGTGTGCCAGTCTTGACTCCTGGGTGTGCCATCTCTCTCTCTCTCTCTCTCTCTCTCTCTCCAATTGTGGTCCATAGAAAGCCTATATTTTTTTTCCTTGATTTGGGTTCCAAAATCTACCAGAGAAAATAACTACATCAATCATTGGTAGAAAAATATTGGCCTCTGGGCTTGTGTGCCACTCCTGACTCCTGTGTGCGTCATCTCTCAGTCAGTGGGCCATAGAACGCCTATTTTTGTTTTTATTTTTTTTATAAATTCTCCCTGAAAAAATCATTTTATTTTATTTGGTTTCTAAATTCTTCCTGATAAAATCATATTTTTTTTATTATTTTTTTTTCTAAAGTCTCCCTGAAAAAAAAAAAAAACAAACAAACAAAAAAAACAGTGGGAGATTAATATTGGCCTTTCTGCTTGTGTGCCAGTCTTGACTCCTGGGTGTGCCCTCTCTCTCTCTCTCTCTCTCTCTCTCTCCAATTGTGGTCCATAGAAAGCCTATATTTTTTTTCCTTGATTTGGGTTCCAAAATCTACCAGAGAAAATAACTACATCAATCATTGGTAGAAAAATATTGGCCTCTGGGCTTGTGTGCCACTCCTGACTCCTGTGTGCGTCATCTCTCAGTCAGTGGGCCATAGAACGCCTATTTTTGTTTTTATTTGTTTTATAAATTCTCCCTGAAAAAATAATTTTATTTTATTTGGTTTCTAAATTCTTCCTGATAAAATCATATTTTTTTTATTATTTTTTTTTCTAAAGTCTCCCTGAAAAAAAAAAAAAAAAAAAAAAAAAAAACAAACCCCCCCAAAAAATGGGAGATTAATATTGGCCTTTCTGCTTGTGTGCCAGTCTTGACTCCTGGGTGTGCCATCTCTCTCTCTCTCTCTCTCTCTCTCTCTCCAATTGTGGTCCATAGAAAGCCTATATTTTTTTCCCTTGATTTGGGTTCCAAAATCTACCAGAGAAAATAACTCCATCAATCATTGGTAGAAAAATATTGGCCTCTGGGCTTGTGTGCCACTCCTGATTCCTGTGTGCGTCATCTCTCACTCAGTGGCCCATAGAAAGCATATAGTTTGTTACATTTGTTTTCTAAATTCTCCCTGCAAAAATCTATTTTTTTTTTTTGGGGGGGTTTCTAAAGTGTTCCTGAAAAAAATAAAAATAAAAAAAAAATAATAGTGTGACATTAATATTAACATTTGTGCTTCAGTGACAGTCCTGCGTGTGGGGCATCTCTCTAATTTGCAGCCACCAAAAAAAGAGTGTGTAACATTGGGCCTGATTTTCGCTGTGGTCTCACCAACCTGTAAAGGGGTAGCTAAATCATACTGAAGTTATAGCTCACCGTGTAAGTTGTGTGACTGCAACAAATAACGTTAGTTTGGTTACGTTTTTAAAACAATGAGGAAGTCTAGTGGAAGAGGTCGTGGCCGGGGGCGTTCATTGTCAGCTGGTAATGAGGGTAGTGGTAGTGGTGGAGCATCAGGTGGTCGTGGGGAAAAAAATATTGCACCTAAGTCTGGAGCTGTGGAGCCAGGTTCGTCGTCCGGCTACACAAGGCCTCGAACGCTCCCTTTTCTGGGATTAGGAAAACCGCTTTTAAAGCCGGAGCAGCAAGAGCAAGTTTTGGCTTATCTTGCTGACTCAGCCTCTAGCTCTTTTGCCTCCTCTCGTGAAACTGGTAAAAGTAAAAGCAGCGCGTCGTTAGTGGATGTTCACGGTCAGGGACAAGTCACTTCCTTGTCCTCTTCAGCAAAAACAACAACAGAGAAGAATGCAGCAGGCGACACAACGGGTTACTCCATGGAGCTCTTTACACATACCGTCCCTGGCTTAGAAAGTGAAGCAGTTAACAGTCCATGCCCATTACAAATTGAATCTGACATGGAGTGCACTGACGCACAGCCACAGCCAGACTACTATGCTGGTCCTTTGACTCAGACCACAACATTGCCCTCGCAGGGTGCTGATCAAGAATCAGACCCTGATGAGACTATGTTGCCCCATCACGAACGCTATACCACCGAACGACACGGTGACACAGACGAAGTTGCGCAGGAGGTACAAGAAGAGTTATTAGATGACCCAGTTCTTGACCCCGATTGGCAGCCATTGGGGGAACAGGGTGCAGGCGGCAGCAGTTCTGAAGCAGAGGAGGAGGAGGGGCCGCAGCAGGCATCAACATCGCCACAGGTTCCATCTGCCGGGCCCGTATCTTGCCCAAAACGCGTGGCAAAGCCAAAACCTGGTGGAGGACAGCGTGGCCATCCGGTTAAAGCTCAGTCTGCAATGCCTGAAAAGGTATCCGATGCTAGAAAGAGTGCAGTCTGGCATTTTTTTAAACAACATCCAATTGATCAGCGCAAAGTCATCTGTCAAAAATGTTCTACTTCCTTAAGCAGAGGTCAGAATCTGAAAAGTCTCAATACTAGTTGCATGCATAGACATTTAACCACCATGCATTTGAAAGCTTGGACTAACTACCAAACGTCCCTTAAGGTTGTTGCACCCTCGGCCAATGAAGCTAGTCATCAACGCAACATCCCTTCCGGCAGTGTAGGACCACCATTTAGCGCACCACCTGCTGTATCTGTGCAGGTATCTTTGCCAGGCCAAAGCAGTCAGGGTCAGGGAATCACCAGTTTCGTAGTAGGAAACACTGCATCTAGGGCACCGGCGGCAACAATACCATCTCCCACCGTCTCTCAGTCTGCCATGTCCACCGGCACCCCCGCTAGTTCCACGATCTCCAGCTCTCCAGTCCAGCTCACCCTACATGAGACTATGGTTAGAAAAAGGAAATACTTAGCCTCGCATCCGCGTACACAGGGTTTGAACGCCCACATAGCTAGACTAATCTCGTTAGAGATGATGCCCTACCGGTTAGTTGAAAGCGAAGCTTTCAAAGACCTGATGGACTACGCTGTACCACACTACGAGCTACCCAGTCGACACTTTTTTTCCAGAAAAGCCATCCCAGCCCTCCACCAGCATGTTAAAGAGCGCATCGTCCATGCACTCAGGCAATCTGTGAGCACAAAGGTGCACCTGACAACAGATGCATGGACCAGTAGGCATGGCCAGGGACGTTACGTGTCCATCACGGCACACTGGGTAAATGTGGTGGATTCAGGGTCCACAGGGGACAGCAAGTTTGGGACAGTTCTGCCTAGCCCACGGTCTAGTAAACAGTTGTCTGTAGCCGTTCGCACCCCCTCCTCCTCCTCCTCCTCCTCGTCCTCCTGCAGAAGCAAGAGCTCGTCCACAGACCGCAGTCGCACAAACACTCCATCCGCACCTGCCACTGTTGCACACCAGGTCTCCCATTATGGGGCAGCTACTGGCATACGTCAGCAGGCTGTATTGGCTATGAAGTGTTTGGGCGACAATAGACACACCGCGGAAGTTCTGTCCGAGTTCTTGCAGCAAGAAACGCAGTCGTGGCTGGGCACTGTAGATCTTGAGGCAGGCAAGGTAGTGAGTGATAACGGAAGGAATTTCATGGCTGCCATCTCCCTTTCCCAACTGAAACACATTCCTTGCCTGGCTCACACCTTAAACCTGGTGGTGCAGTGCTTCCTGAAAAGTTATCCGGGGTTATCCGACCTGCTCCTCAAAGTGCGTGGACTTTGCGCACATATCCGCCGTTCGCCTGTACACTCCAGCCGTATGCAGACCTATCAGCGTTCTTTGAACCTTCCCCAGCATCGCCTAATCATAGACGTTGCAACAAGGTGGAACTCAACACTGCACATGCTTCAGAGACTGTGCGAACAGAGGCGGGCTGTTATGTTTTTGTGGGAGGATACACATACACGGGCAGGCAGTAGGATGGCAGACATGGAGTTGTCAGGTGTGCAGTGGTCGAAGATTCAAGACATGTGTCAAGTCCTTCAGTGTTTTGAGGAATGCACACGGCTGGTTAGTGCAGACAACGCCATAATAAGCATGAGCATCCCCCTAATGCGTCTGCTGATGCAAAGTTTGACGCACATAAAGGATCAGGCGTCTGCACCAGAGGAAGAGGAAAGCCTTGATGACAGTCAGCGATTGTCTGGTCAGGGCAGTGTACATGACGAGGTACCGGGCGAAGAGGAGGTGGAGGATGAGGAGGATGATGGGGATGAGTATATTTTTAATGAGGAAGCTTTCCCGGGGGCACGGGAAATTGGTGGCGTGGCAAGGCCGGGTTCTGGTTTTTTGAGGGACACAAGTGACGTAGATTTGCCTGCAACTGCCCCTCAACCAAGCACAACCGCAGATTTGACAACGGGAACTTTGGCCCACATGGCGGATTATGCCTTGCGTATCCTCAAAAGGGACACACGCATTACAAAAATGATGAACGATGACGATTACTGGTTGGCCTGCCTCCTTGATCCTTGCTATAAAGGCAAATTGCAAAATATTATGCCACATGAGAACTTGGAACTAATATTAGCAACAAAACAATCAACTCTTGTTGACCGTTTGCTTCTGGCATTCCCTGCACACAGCGCCCGTGATCGTTCTCACACGAGCTCCAGGGGCCAGCAGACCAGAGGTGTTAGAGGGGCAGAAATCAGAAGTGGCGTTGGCCAGAGGGGTTTTCTGACCAGGTTGTGGAGTGATTTTTCTATGACCGCAGACAGGACAGGTACTGCAGCATCAATTCAAAGTGACAGGAGACAACATTTGTCCAGTATGGTTACAAACTATTTTTCATCCCTTATCGACGTTCTCCCTCAACCGTCATTCCCATTTGATTACTGGGCATCCAAATTAGACACCTGGCCAGAATTGGCAGAATATGCATTGCAGGAGCTTGCTTGCCCGGCAGCTAGTGTCCTATCAGAAAGAGTATTCAGTGCTGCAGGTTCAATACTAACAGAAAAAAGGACTCGTCTGGCTACCCAAAATGTAGATGATCTAACCTTCATTAAAATGAACCACAACTGGATTTCAAAATCTTTTGCCCCACCCTGCCCGGCTGACACCTAGCTTTCCTATGAAAAGGTCTTGCCTGTGGACTATTCTGAATGACTTTTCCAATCTCGTAATTTTCTTCACCTGATTGTCCAGCATACAACATGTTTCCACCTCACGAAATGGCCAAACTCCCCACACGGGGCCGTGCTATCGCCACTTTGCGCTTGGACCCTTGAGAGTGCTGTTTGTCTGAAGAGGTGGGTGTGGCCGCTTTTGGTCGACGGCACTGCCACTGGGTCCCTCATAGTACAATAAAGTGTCTCTGGCGGTGGTGGTGCGCACCCAACGTCAGACACACCGTTGTAATATGAGGGGCCCTGTGCCTGTACCACCGGCCACAAGACAGTTCCCCCCCCCAGCTCAAACAGTGCTCTACCACTAGCAAAATTATCTCTCACAGCTTCACCAATGTGTAGTCTAGGCGCTGACATCCTTCAATGCCTGGCACTGACAATACCATTGTTTTGACATTTTTGTTATGTTAGGCCTTCGAAGCCTGTCTGCGGTCCCTTCTTTCTACAACTACTACACTGACCAGGCCACTGCTGGCCGTGTTACCCTGGAACCAATTTAAAAGTGCCTACAGTCAGCCCAATTTTGTTATGTTAGGCCTTCGAAGACTGTCTGCCGTCACTCCTTCCACTAGACTTCCACTGACCATACACTGCTGCCCGTGTACCCCTGGAACCAATTTAAAAGTGCCTACAGTCAGCCCAAGTTTGTTATGTTAGGCCTTGGAAGCCTGTCTGCGGTCACTCCTTCCACTAGACTTCCACTGACCATACACTGCTGCCCATGTACCCCTGGAACCAATTTAAAAGTGCCTACAGCCAGCCCAAGTTTGTTATGTTAGGCCTTGGAAGCCTGTCTGCGGTCACTCCTTCCACTAGACTTCCACAGACCAGACCACTGCTGCCCGTGTACCCCTGGAACCAATTTAAAAGTGCCTACAGCCAGCCCAAGTTTGTTATGTTAGGCCTTGGAAGCCTGTCTGCGGTCACTCCTTCCACTAGACTTCCACTGACCAGACCACTGCTGCCCGTGTACCCCTGGAACCAATTTAAAAGTGCCTACAGCCAGCCCAAGTTTGTTATGTTAGGCCTTGGAAGCCTGTCTGCGGTCACTCCTTCCACTAGACTTCCACTGACCAGACCACTGCTGCCCGTGTACCCCTGGAACCAATTTAAAAGTGCCTACAGTCAGCCCAAGTTTGTTATGTTAGGCCTTGGAAGCCTGTCTGCGGTCACTCCTTCCACTAGACTTCCACTGACCAGACCACTGCTGCCCGTGTACCCCTGGAACCAATTTAAAAGTGCCTACAGCCAGCCCAAGTTTGTTAGGTTAGGCCTTGGAAGCCTGTCTGCGGTCACTCCTTCCACTAGACTTCCACTGACCAGACCACTGCTGCCCGTGTACCCCTGGAACCAATTTAAAAGTGCCTACAGCCAGCCCAAGTTTGTTATGTTAGGCCTTGGAAGCCTGTCTGCGGTCACTCCTTCCACTAGACTTCCACTGACCATACACTGCTGCCCATGTACCCCTGGAACAAATTTAAAAGTGCCTACAGCCAGCCCAAGTTTGTTATGTTAGGCCTTCGAAGCCTGTCTGCGTCCCGTTCTTTCAACTACAACTACACTGACCAGGCCACTGATGGCCGTGTTCCCTTGGAACCAATTTTAACTTGCCTACAGCCAGCCCAATGTTAGGCCTTTGATGCCTGTCTGCCGTCACTCCTTCCACTAGGCCTCCACTGACCTGTCTATTGCTGCCCGTGTACCCCTTGAACCAACATCATTAAATATAAAAAAAATTAATTTGATTATAAAAAATAAGATCGTGTTGAGATCTCAAATGCAGACATTTTAACAATCAAAACAAACACACAACAAATATCTGGAACTGTACTACAAAGGTCCAACAGCTACAATTTCTTTCTCCTGCAAGAAGTTAACTGAAAGTTTTTTGGAGTTGTTAACACAGATATGGCATCCACCGAGTGTTGTCCTGTCGCGTCTCCTTTAAATTATTTCCAATAAGATGTTAAACTATTAATTTAATAAAATCAATAATTAAAAAAATAATTGAGTAAGTCAAAAGCACATTGCAAATAAACATTAATTACAAATCAAGAAGCATGGCGCGTCCGAGGGTGAGTAGATACCGAATAAGAATATAATCACCCTCGGACGCGCAATGCTTATTTACAACAGCCTTCCTTCCTAAGAATCAGCCCTTCCGTGGTGTAGAGAGAGGTTGTGTTACACTCCAAGGTGTTCCCCAGGTTGCCTTTCCTGAGCTTCTATCTTCCGGCTCTCGTTTAGTAGCTGTTGGAAACTACGCTGCATTAGGCCTACTAATTGTGTATGGGTGAAACAGTGGCGCATCTGCGGTCCCTCCTTCCACTAGGCCTCCACTGACCTGTCTACTGCGGCCCGTGTACCCCTTGAACCAACCTAATAAAATATTTAAAAAATTAATTTGATTATAAAAAATAAGATCGTGTTGAGATCTCAAATGCAGACATTTTAACAATCAAAACAAACACACAACAAATATCTGGAACTGTACTACAAAGGTCCAACAGCTACAATTTCTTTCTCCTGCAAGAAGTTAACTGAAAGTTTTTTGGAGTTGTTAACACAGATATGGCATCCACCGAGTGTTGTCCTGTCGCGTCTCCTTTAAATTATTTCCAATAAGATGTTAAACTATTAATTTAATAAAATCAATAATTAAAAAAATAATTGAGTAAGTCAAAAGCACATTGCAAATAAACATTAATTACAAATCAAGAAGCATGGCGCGTCCGAGGGTGAGTAGATACCGAATAAGAATATAATCACCCTCGGACGCGCAATGCTTATTTACAACAGCCTTCCTTCCTAAGAATCAGCCCTTCCGTGGTGTAGAGAGAGGTTGTGTTACACTCCAAGGTGTTCCCCAGGTTGCCTTTCCTGAGCTTCGATCTTCCGGCTCTCGTTTAGTAGCTGTTGGAAACTACGCTGCATTAGGCCTACTAATTGTGTATGGGTGAAACAGTGGCGCATCTGCGGTCCCTCCTTCCACTAGGCCTCCACTGACCTGTCTACTGCGGCCCGTGTACCCCTTGAACCAACCTAATAAAATATTTAAAAAATTAATTTGATTATAAAAAATAAGATCGTGTTGAGATCTCAAATGCAGACATTTTAACAATCAAAACAAACACACAACAAATATCTGGAACTGTACTACAAAGGTCCAACAGCTACAATTTCTTTCTCCTGCCAGAAGTTAACTGAAAGTTTTTTGGAGTTGTTAACACAGATATGGCATCCACCGAGTGTTGTCCTGTCGCGTCTCCTTTAAATTATTTCCAATAAGATGTTAAACTATTAATTTAATAAAATCAATAATTAAAAAAATAATTGAGTAAGTCAAAAGCACATTGCAAATAAACATTAATTACAAATCAAGAAGCATGGCGCGTCCGAGGGTGAGTAGATACCGAATAAGAATATAATCACCCTCGGACGCGCAATGCTTATTTACAACAGCCTTCCTTCCTAAGAATCAGCCCTTCCGTGGTGTAGAGAGAGGTTGTGTTACACTCCAAGGTGTTCCCCAGGTTGCCTTTCCTGAGCTTCGATCTTCATGCTCTCGTTTAGTAGGTGTCGGAAAGTAGGCTGCATTAGGCCTAAAAAATGGGGAATGGGGTGGAGAGAGATGGTGTGTTACACTCCAAGGTGTTCCCCAGGTTTCCTTGCCATTGCTTCGGTCTTCCGACTCTCGTTTAGTAGTTGTAGAAAAGTACACTGCATTAGGCCTAAAAAATGGGTATGGGGTGGAGAGAGATGGTGTGTTACACTCCAAGGTGTTCCCCAGCTTGCCTTTCCTGAGCTTCGATCTTCATGCTCTCGTTTAGTAGGTGTCGGAAAGTAGGCTGCATTAGGCCTAAAAAATGGGGAATGGGGTGGAGAGAGATGGTGTGTTACACTCCAAGGTGTTCCCCAGGTTTCCTTGCCATTGCTTCGGTCTTCCGACTCTCGTTTAGTAGTTGTAGAAAAGTACACTGCATTAGGCCTAAAAAATGGGTATGGGGTGGAGAGAGATGGTGTGTTACACTCCAAGGTGTTCCCCAGGTTGCCTTTCCTGAGCTTCGATCTTCATGCTCTCGTTTAGTAGGTGTCGGAAAGTAGGCTGCATTAGGCCTACAAATTGGGTATGGGGTGGAGAGAGATGGTGTGTTACACTCCAAGGTGTTCCCCAGGTTTCCTTGCCATTGCTTCGGTCTTCCGACTCTCGTTTAGTAGTTGTAGAAAAGTACACAGCATTAGGCCTACAAAATGGGTATGGGGTGGAGAGAGATGGTGTGTTACACTCCAAGGTGTTCCCCAGGTTGCCTTTCCTGAGCTTCTATCTTCAGGCTCTCATTAAATTGTGGTTAAATGGAACAACTGCATTTGGCGTACTAGTTGGTTTGGGGCCTACTATCGGTGTCTGCCACTCCTTGCTGTTCTCCTGGTTTCCTGTCCTGAAATACCATTTTCAGCCTCTCGTTAAGTAGTTGTTAATGTTAGACTGCATTTGGCCTACTAGTTGGGTTGGGGCCTACTATCGGTGTCTGCCACTCCTTGCTGTTCTCCTCCACTGAACAAAGCTGTGCCGCCTGTTTACTACGGTTGCCAATTTTGAACTGCATTTCGACTACTTACTGATTTGGCCCTACTCTCTGTGTCAGCCTCTCATTCCAGTTGTCCTCCACTGCAATGCCCCCTGGTTATTCCTGTGTTACCAATTTTGAACTGCATTTAGCCCACTTTCTTCTTTGGGCCTATATCTGTGTTTCCACTTCATCGTGCCCATTGCCCAGCCAGTGATAGATGAGTCTGCTGGTACATTGACCCATAACGCAACATTCCCCGTGCACGCTACACAACAACATTGTGACCCTGCTGAAAGTCAGGTTGCTCTTCCCGCATACCATACCACCTTACACGGGGACAAAGAGGAAGGTGCAGATGAAAGTGCAGGTTCCTTCATCAGGTGGGGGGAGGAATACTAGTTGGCGACGTCACTGGCACAGGGCCTCTCATAGTACGCAAAAGTGTTGCTGCCGGTGGGAGGCGCCCCCGCCGTGCAAACACACCGCTGTACTTTGAGGGGCCCTGTGCCAGTGCCAATGCCAACGAGTGGGCCCCCCCTGCTTGCTCAGGTTCACAGCACTTGCAAAGTTGAAATACTTACCTCTCCCTGCTCCACTGCCGTGACGTGGTCCAGATTTCCTGGGCCCACTAATTACTTGAACCAGCCCTACCCCCCACAACTTTAGCCAAATGAACCCCAATTTCAAATGCCTTCCAATTATTATAAGGTAAATTACGCTTGACAAGCTTCATTAAGAAGAATGGATGGTTTTGACATTAAAATGGGCACTCTAGGTGTTTTCCTGGCCCCCACTCACTGCCGACTATGCTGCCCCATTGACTTGCATTGGGTTTCGTGTTTCGGTCGATCCCGACTTTACGTCATAATCGGCCGATTTCACTCGACCCGACTTTGGACATAGTCGGGTTTCGCAAAACCCGGCTCGACTCTAAAAAGGTCAAGGTCGCTCAACTCTACTGAGGACCAGTCATTCGAAATGACTTCTCCATGCATTTTATGCATTGGTAAAAGCACTATGATGAAAAGTGTGATATGTTTTCAGGTATCTCCTATACTAATAGAGCCACATGCTCACCGGTTTGCCACATGATGTAGGCCTATGGACTGAACAAGAAACCACCAAAAATTTTAACCAGTCATCGTTCTCACAACACTGAGGACCAGTCATTCGAAATGACTTCTCCATGCATTTTATGCATTGGTAAAAGCACTATGATGAAAAGTGTGATATGTTTTCAGGTATCTCCTATACTAATAGAGCCACATGCTCACCGGTTTGCCACATGATGTAGGCCCATGGACTGAACAAGAAACCACCAAAAATTTTAACCAGTCATCGTTCTCACAACACTGAGGACCAGTCATTCGAAATGACTTCTCCATGCATTTTATGCATTGGTAAAAGCACTATGATGAAAAGTGTGATATGTTTTCAGGTATCTCCTATACTAATAGAGCCACATGCTCACCGGTTTGCCACATGATGTAGGCCTATGGACTGAACAAGAAACCACCAAAAATTTTAACCAGTCATCGTTCTCACAACACTGAGGACCAGTCATTCGAAATGACTTCTCCATGCATTTTATGCATTGGTAAAAGCACTATGATGAAAAGTGTGATATGTTTTCAGGTATCTCCTATACTAATAGAGCCACATGCTCACCGGTTTGCCACATGATGTAGGCCTATGGACTGAACAAGAAACCACCAAAAATTTTAACCAGTCATCGTTCTCACAACACTGAGGACCAGTCATTCGAAATGACTTCTCCATGCATTTTATGCATTGGTAAAAGCACTATGATGAAAAGTGTGATATGTTTTCAGGTATCTCCTATACTAATAGAGCCACATGCTCACCGGTTTGCCACATGATGTAGGCCTATGGACTGAACAAGAAACCACCAAAAATTTTAACCAGTCATCGTTCTCACAACACTGAGGACCAGTCATTCGAAATGACTTCTCAATGCATTTTATGCATTGGTAAAAGCACTATGATGAAAAGTGTGATATGTTTTCAGGTATCTCCTATACTAATCGAGCCACATGCTCACCGGTTTGCCACATGATGTAGGCCTATGGACTGAACAAGAAACCACCAAAAATTTTAACCAGTCATCGTTCTCACAACACTGAGGACCAGTCATTCGAAATGACTTCTCCATGCATTTTATGCATTGGTAAAAGCACTATGATGAAAAGTGTGATATGTTTTCAGGTATCTCCTATACTAATAGAGCCACATGCTCACCGGTTTGCCACATGATGTAGGCCTATGGACTGAACAAGAAACCACCAAAAATTTTAACCAGTCATCGTTCTCACAACACTGAGGACCAGTCATTCGAAATGACTTCTCCATGCATTTTATGCATTGGTAAAAGCACTATGATGAAAAGTGTGATATGTTTTCAGGTATCTCCTATACTAATAGAGCCACATGCTCACCGGTTTGCCACATGATGTAGGCCCATGGACTGAACAAGAAACCACCAAAAATTTTAACCAGTCATCGTTCTCACAACACTGAGGACCAGTCATTCGAAATGACTTCTCCATGCATTTTATGCATTGGTAAAAGCACTATGATGAAAAGTGTGATATGTTTTCAGGTATCTCCAATACTAATAGAGTCACATGCTCACCGGTTTGCCACATGATGTAGGCCCATGGACTGAACAAGAAACCACCAAAAATTTTAACCAGTCATCGTTCTCACAACACTGAGGACCAGTCATTCGAAATGACTTCTCCATGCATTTTATGCATTGGTAAAAGCACTATGATGAAAAGTGTGATATGTTTTCAGGTCTCTCCTATACTAATAGAGCCACATGCTCACCGGTTTGCCACATGATTTAGGCCTATGGACTGAACAAGAAACCACCAAAATTTTAACCAGTCATCGTTCTCACAACACTGAGGACCAGTCATTCGAAATGACTTCTCCATGCATTTTATGCATTGGTAAAAGCACTATGATGAAAAGTGTGATATGTTTTCAGGTATCTCCTATACTAATAGAGCCACATGCTCACCGGTTTGCCACATGATGTAGGCCTATGGACTGAACAAGAAACCACCAAAAATTTTAACCAGTCATCGTTCTCACAACACTGAGGACCAGTCATTCGAAATGACTTCTCCATGCATTTTATGCATTGGTAAAAGCAGTATGATGAAAAGTGTGATATGTTTTCAGGTATCTCCTATACTAATAGAGCCACATGCTCACCGGTTTGCCACATGATGTAGGCCTATGGACTGAACAAGAAACCACCAAAAATTTTAACCAGTCATCGTTCTCACAACACTGAGGACCAGTCATTCGAAATGACTTCTCCATGCATTTTATGCATTGGTAAAAGCACTATGATGAAAAGTGTGATATGTTTTCAGGTATCTCCTATACTAATAGAGCCACATGCTCACCGGTTTGCCACATGATGTAGGCATATGGACTGAACAAGAAACCACCAAAAATTTTAACCAGTCATCGTTCTCACAACACTGAGGACCAGTCATTCGAAATGACTTCTCCATGCATTTTATGCATTGGTAAAAGCACTATGATGAAAAGTGTGATATGTTTTCAGGTATCTCCTATACTAATAGAGCCACATGCTCACCGGTTTGCCACATGATGTAGGCATATGGACTGAACAAGAAACCACCAAAAATTTTAACCAGTCATCGTTCTCACAACACTGAGGACCAGTCATTCGAAATGACTTCTCCATGCATTTTATGCATTGGTAAAAGCACTATGATGAAAAGTGTGATATGTTTTCAGGTATCTCCTATACTAATAGAGCCACATGCTCACCGGTTTGCCACATGATGTAGGCCTATGGACTGAACAAGAAACCACCAAAAATTTTAACCAGTCATCGTTCTCACAACACTGAGGACCAGTCATTCGAAATGACTTCTCCATGCATTTTATGCATTGGTAAAAGCACTATGATGAAAAGTGTGATATGTTTTCAGGTATCTCCTATACTAATAGAGCCACATGCTCACCGGTTTGCCACATGATGTAGGCCTATGGACTGAACAAGAAACCACCAAAAATTTTAACCAGTCATCGTTCTCACAACACTGAGGACCAGTCATTCGAAATGACTTCTCCATGCATTTTATGCATTGGTAAAAGCACTATGATGAAAAGTGTGATATGTTTTCAGGTATCTCCTATACTAATAGAGCCACATGCTCACCGGTTTGCCACATGATGTAGGCCCATGGACTGAACAAGAAACCACCAAAAATTTTAACCAGTTATCGTTCTCACAACACTGAGGACCAGTCATTCGAAATGACTTCTCCATGCATTTTATGTATTGGTAAAAGCATTATGATGAAAAGTGTGATAGGTTTTCAGGTATCTCCTATACTAATAGAGCCACATGCTCACCGGTTTGCCACATGATGTAGGCCTATGGACTGAACAAGAAACCACCAAAAATTTTAACCAGTCATCGTTCTCACAACACTGAGGACCAGTCATTCGAAATGACTTCTCCATGCATTTTATGCATTGGTAAAAGCACTATGATGAAAAGTGTGATATGTTTTCAGGTATCTCCTATACTAATAGAGCCACATGCTCACCGGTTTGCCACATGATGTAGGCCTATGGACTGAACAAGAAACCACCAAAAATTTTAACCAGTCATCGTTCTCACAACACTGAGGACCAGTCATTCGAATTGACTTCTCCATGCAATTTATGCATTGGTAAAAGCACTATGATGAAAAGTGTGATATGTTTTCAGGTATCTCCTATACTAATAGAGCCACATGCTCACCGGTTTGCCACATGATGTAGGCCTATGGACTGAACAAGAAACCACCAAAATTTTAACCAGTCATCGTTCTCACAACGCTGAGGACCAGTCATTCGAAATGACTTCTCCATGCATTTTATGCATTGGTAAAAGCACTATGATGAAAAGTGTGATATGTTTTCAGGTATCTCCTATACTAATAGAGCCACATGCTCACCGGTTTGCCACATGATGTAGGCCTATGGACTGAACAAGAAACCACCAAAAATTTTAACCAGTCATCGTTCTCACAACACTGAGGAAAAGTCATTCGAAATGACTTCTCCATGCATTTTATGCATTGGTAAAAGCACTATGATGAAAAGTGTGATATGTTTTCAGTTATCTCCTATACTAATAGAGCCACATGCTCACCGGTTTGCCACATGATGTAGGCCCATGGACTGAACAAGAAACCACCAAAAATTTTAACCAGTCATCGTTCTCACAACACTGAGGACCAGTCATTCGAAATGACTTCTCCATGCATTTTATGCATTGGTAAAAGCACTATGATGAAAAGTGTGATATGTTTTCAGGTATCTCCTATACTAATAGAGTCACATGCTCACCGGTTTGCCACATGATGTAGGCCCATGGACTGAACAAGAAACCACCAAAAATTTTAACCAGTCATCGTTCTCACAACACTGAGGACCAGTCATTCGAATTGACTTCTCCATGCATTTTATGCATTGGTAAAAGCACTATGATGAAAAGTGTGATATGTTTTCAGGTATCTCCTATACTAATAGAGCCACATGCTCACCGGTTTGCCACATGATGTAGGCCTATGGACTGAACAAGAAACCACCAAAATTTTAACCAGTCATCGTTCTCACAACACTGAGGACCAGTCATTCGAAATGACTTCTCCATGCATTTTATGCATTGGTAAAAGCACTATGATGAAAAGTGTGATATGTTTTCAGGTATCTCCTATACTAATAGAGCCACATGCTCACCGGTTTGCCACATGATGTAGGCCTATGGACTGAACAAGAAACCACCAAAAATTTTAACCAGTCATCATTCTCACAACACTGAGGACCAGTCATTCGAAATGACTTCTCCATGCATTTTATGCATTGGTAAAAGCACTATGATGAAAAGTGTGATATGTTTTCAGTTATCTCCTATACTAATAGAGCCACATGCTCACCGGTTTGCCACATGATGTAGGCCCATGGACTGAACAAGAAACCACCAAAAATTTTAACCAGTCATCGTTCTCACAACACTGAGGACCAGTCATTCGAAATGACTTCTCCATGCATTTTATGCATTGGTAAAAGCACTATGATGAAAAGTGTGATATGTTTTCAGGTATCTCCTATACTAATAGAGTCACATGCTCACCGGTTTGCCACATGATGTAGGCCCATGGACTGAACAAGAAACCACCAAAAATTTTAACCAGTCATCGTTCTCACAACACTGAGGACCCGTCATTCGAAATGACTTCTCCATGCATTTTATGCATTGGTAAAAGCACTATGATGAAAAGTGTGATATGTTTTCAGGTATCTCCTATACTAATAGAGCCACATGCTCACCGGTTTGCCACATGATGTAGGCCTATGGACTGAACAAGAAACCACCAAAATTTTAACCAGTCATCGTTCTCACAACACTGAGGACCAGTCATTCGAAATGACTTCTCCATGCATTTTATGCATTGGTAAAAGCACTATGATGAAAAGTGTGATATGTTTTCAGGTATCTCCTATACTAATAGAGCCACATGCTCACCGGTTTGCCACATGATGTAGGCCTATGGACTGAACAAGAAACCACCAAAAATTTTAACCAGTCATTGTTCTCACAACACTGAGGACCAGTCATTCGAAATGACTTCTCCATGCATTTTATGTATTGGTAAAAGCATTATGATGAAAAGTGTGATAGGTTTTCAGGTATCTCCTATACTAATAGAGCCACATGCTCACCGGTTTGCCACATGATGTAGGCCTATGGACTGAACAAGAAACCACCAAAAATTTTAACCAGTCATCGTTCTCACAACACTGAGGACCAGTCATTCGAAATGACTTCTCCATGCATTTTATGCATTGGTAAAAGCACTATGATGAAAAGTGTGATATGTTTTCAGGTATCTCCTATACTAATAGAGCCACATGCTCACCGGTTTGCCACATGATGTAGGCCTATGGACTGAACAAGAAACCACCAAAAATTTTAACCAGTCATCGTTCTCACAACACTGAGGACCAGTCATTCGAAATGACTTCTCCATGCATTTTATGCATTGGTAAAAGCACTATGATGAAAAGTGTGATATGTTTTCAGGTATCTCCTATACTAATAGAGCCACATGCTCACCGGTTTGCCACATGATGTAGGCCTATGGACTGAACAAGAAACCACCAAAAATTTTAACCAGTCATCGTTCTCACAACACTGAGGACCAGTCATTCGAAATGACTTCTCCATGCATTTTATGCATTGGTAAAAGCACTATGATGAAAAGTGTGATATGTTTTCAGGTATCTCCTATACTAATAGAGCCACATGCTCACCGGTTTGCCACATGATGTAGGCCTATGGACTGAACAAGAAACCACCAAAAATTTTAACCAGTCATCGTTCTCACAACACTGAGGACCAGTCATTCGAAATGACTTCTCCATGCATTTTATGCATTGGTAAAAGCACTATGATGAAAAGTGTGATATGTTTTCAGGTATCTCCTATACTAATAGAGCCACATGCTCACCGGTTTGCCACATGATGTAGGCCTATGGACTGAACAAGAAACCACCAAAAATTTTAACCAGTCATCGTACTCACAACACTGAGGACCAGTCATTCGAAATGACTTCTCCATGCATTTTATGCATTGGTAAAAGCACTATGATGAAAAGTGTGATGTTTTCAGGTATCTCCTATACTAATAGAGCCACATGCTCACCGGTTTGCCACATGATGTAGGCCTATGGACTGAACAAGAAACCACCAAAAATTTTAACCAGTCATCGTACTCACAACACTGAGGACCAGTCATTCGAAATGACTTCTCCATGCATTTTATGCATTGGTAAAAGCACTATGATGAAAAGTGTGATGTTTTCAGGTATCTCCTATACTAATAGAGCCACATGCTCACCGGTTTGCCACATGATGTAGGCCTATGGACTGAACAAGAAACCACCAAAAATTTTAACCAGTCATCGTTCTCACAACACTGAGGACCAGTCATTCGAAATGACTTCTCCATGCATTTTATGCATTGGTAAAAGCACTATGATGAAAAGTGTGATATGTTTTCAGGTATCTCCTATACTAATAGAGCCACATGCTCACCGGTTTGCCACATGATGTAGGCCTATGGACTGAACAAGAAACCACCAAAAATTTTAACCAGTCATCGTTCTCACAACACTGAGGACCAGTCATTCGAAATGACTTCTCCATGCATTTTATGCATTGGTAAAAGCACTATGATGAAAATTGTGATGTTTTCAGGTATCTCCTATACTAATAGAGCCACATGCTCACCGGTTTGCCACATGATGTAGGCCTATGGACTGAACAAGAAACCACCAAAAATTTTAACCAGTCATCGTTCTCACAACACTGAGGACCAGTCATTCGAAATGACTTCTCCATGCATTTTATGCATTGGTAAAAGCACTATGATGAAAAGTGTGATATGTTTTCAGGTATCTCCTATACTAATAGAGCCACATGCTCACCGGTTTGCCACATGATGTAGGCCTATGGACTGAACAAGAAACCACCAAAAATTTTAACCAGTCATCGTTCTCACAACACTGAGGACCAGTCATTCGAAATGACTTCTCCATGCATTTTATGCATTGGTAAAGGCACTATGATGAAAAGTGTGATATGTTTTCAGGTATCTCCTATACTAATAGAGCCACATGCTCACCGGTTTGCCACATGATGTAGGCCCATGGACTGAACAAGAAACCACCAAAAATTTTAACCAGTCATCGTTCTCACAACACTGAGGACCAGTCATTCGAAATGACTTCTCCATGCATTTTATGCATTGGTAAAAGCACTATGATGAAAAGTGTGATATGTTTTCAGGTATCTCCTATACTAATAGAGCCACATGCTCACCGGTTTGCCACATGATGTAGGCCTATGGACTGAACAAGAAACCACCAAAAATTTTAACCAGTCATCGTTCTCACAACACTGAGGACCAGTCATTCGAAATGACTTCTCCATGCATTTTATGCATTGGTAAAAGCACTATGATGAAAAGTGTGATATGTTTTCAGGTATCTCCTATACTAATAGAACAACATGCTCACCGGTTTGCCACATGATGTAGGCCTATGGACTGAACAAGAAACCACCAAAAATTTTAACCAGTCATCGTTCTCACAACACTGAGGACCAGTCATTCGAAATGACTTCTCCATGCATTTTATGCATTGGTAAAAGCACTATGATGAAAAGTGTGATATGTTTTCAGGTATCTCCTATACTAATAGAGCCACATGCTCACCGGTTTGCCACATGATGTAGGCCTATGGACTGAACAAGAAACCACCAAAAATTTTAACCAGTCATCGTTCTCACAACACTGAGGACCAGTCATTCGAAATGACTTCTCCATGCATTTTATGCATTGGTAAAAGCACTATGATGAAAAGTGTGATATGTTTTCAGTTATCTCCTATACTAATAGAGCCACATGCTCACCGGTTTACCACATGATGTAGGCCCATGGACTGAACAAGAAACCACCAAAAATTTTAACCAGTCATCGTTCTCACAACACTGAGGACCAGTCATTCGAAATGACTTCTCCATGCATTTTATGCATTGGTAAAAGCACTATGATGAAAAGTGTGATATGTTTTCAGGTATCTCCTATACTAATAGAGTCACATGCTCACCGGTTTGCCACATGATGTAGGCCCATGGACTGAACAAGAAACCACCAAAAATTTTAACCAGTCATCGTTCTCACAACACTGAGGACCAGTCATTCGAAATGACTTCTCCATGCATTTTATGCATTGGTAAAAGCACTATGATGAAAAGTGTGATATGTTTTCAGGTATCTCCTATACTAATAGAGCCACATGCTCACCGGTTTGCCACATGATGTAGGCCTATGGACTGAACAAGAAACCACCAAAAATTTTAATCATTCGAAATGACTTCTCCCATGCATTTTATGCATTGGTAAAAGCACTATGATGAAAAGTGTGATATGTTTTCAGGTATCTCCTATACTAATAGAGCCACATGCTCACCGGTTTGCCCACATGATGTAGAGGCCTATGGACTGAACAAGAAACCACCAAGAAATTTTTAACCAGTCATCGTTCTCACAACACTGAGGACCAGTCATTCGAAATGACTTCTCCATGCATTTTATGCATTGGTAAAAGCACTATGATGAAAAGTGTGATATGTTTTCAGGTATCTCCTATACTAATAGAGCCACATGCTCACCGGTTTGCCACATGATGTAGGCCTATGGACTGAACAAGAAACCACCAAAAATTTTAACCAGTCATCGTTCTCACAACACTGAGGACCAGTCATTCGAAATGACTTCTCCATGCATTTTATGCATTGGTAAAAGCACTATGATGAAAAGTGTGATATGTTTTCAGGTATCTCCTATACTAATAGAGCCACATGCTCACCGGTTTGCCACATGATGTAGGCCTATGGACTGAACAAGAAACCACCAAAAATTTTAACCAGTCATCGTTCTCACAACACTGAGGACCAGTCATTCGAAATGACTTCTCCATGCATTTTATGCATTGGTAAAAGCACTATGATGAAAAGTGTGATATGTTTTCAGGTATCTCCTATACTAATAGAGCCACATGCTCACCGGTTTGCCACATGATGTAGGCCTATGGACTGAACAAGAAACCACCAAAAATTTTAACCAGTCATCGTTCTCACAACACTGAGGACCAGTCATTCGAAATGACTTCTCCATGCATTTTATGCATTGGTAAAAGCACTATGATGAAAAGTGTGATATGTTTTCAGGTATCTCCTATACTAATAGAGCCACATGCTCACCGGTTTGCCACATGATGTAGGCCTATGGACTGAACAAGAAACCACCAAAAATTTTAACCAGTCATCGTTCTCACAACACTGAGGACCAGTCATTCGAAATGACTTCTCCATGCATTTTATGCATTGGTAAAAGCACTATGATGAAAAGTGTGATATGTTTTCAGGTATCTCCTATACTAATAGAGCCACATGCTCACCGGTTTGCCACATGATGTAGGCCTATGGACTGAACAAGAAACCACCAAAAATTTTAACCAGTCATCGTTCTCACAACACTGAGGACCAGTCATTCGAAATGACTTCTCCATGCATTTTATGCATTGGTAAAAGCACTATGATGAAAAGTGTGATATGTTTTCAGGTATCTCCTATACTAATAGAGCCACATGCTCACCGGTTTGCCACATGATGTAGGCCTATGGACTGAACAAGAAACCACCAAAAATTTTAACCAGTCATCGTTCTCACAACACTGAGGACCAGTCATTCGAAATGACTTCTCCATGCATTTTATGCATTGGTAAAAGCACTATGATGAAAAGTGTGATATGTTTTCAGGTATCTCCTATACTAATAGAGCCACATGCTCACCGGTTTGCCACATGATGTAGGCCTATGGACTGAACAAGAAACCACCAAAAATTTTAACCAGTCATCGTTCTCACAACACTGAGGACCAGTCATTCGAAATGACTTCTCCATGCATTTTATGCATTGGTAAAAGCACTATGATGAAAAGTGTGATATGTTTTTCAGGTATCTCCTATACTAATAGAGCCACATGCTCACCGGTTTGCCACATGATGTAGGCCTATGGACTGAACAAGAAACCACCAAAAATTTTAACCAGTCATCGTTCTCACAACACTGAGGACCAGTCATTCGAAATGACTTCTCCATGCATTTTATGCATTGGTAAAAGCACTATGATGAAAAGTGTGATATGTTTTCAGGTATCTCCTATACTAATAGAGCCACATGCTCACCGGTTTGCCACATGATGTAGGCCTATGGACTGAACAAGAAACCACCAAAAATTTTAACCAGTCATCGTTCTCACAACACTGAGGACCAGTCATTCGAAATGACTTCTCCATGCATTTTATGCATTGGTAAAAGCACTATGATGAAAAGTGTGATATGTTTTCAGGTATCTCCTATACTAATAGAGCCACATGCTCACCGGTTTGCCACATGATGTAGGCCTATGGACTGAACAAGAAACCACCAAAAATTTTAACCAGTCATCGTTCTCACAACACTGAGGACCAGTCATTCGAAATGACTTCTCCATGCATTTTATGCATTGGTAAAAGCACTATGATGAAAAGTGTGATATGTTTTCAGGTATCTCCTATACTAATAGAGCCACATGCTCACCGGTTTGCCACATGATGTAGGCCTATGGACTGAACAAGAAACCACCAAAAATTTTAACCAGTCATCGTTCTCACAACACTGAGGACCAGTCATTCGAAATGACTTCTCCATGCATTTTATGCATTGGTAAAAGCACTATGATGAAAAGTGTGATATGTTTTCAGGTATCTCCTATACTAATAGAGCCACATGCTCACCGGTTTGCCACATGATGTAGGCCTATGGACTGAACAAGAAACCACCAAAAATTTTAACCAGTCATCGTTCTCACAACACTGAGGACCAGTCATTCGAAATGACTTCTCCATGCATTTTATGCATTGGTAAAAGCACTATGATGAAAAGTGTGATATGTTTTCAGGTATCTCCTATACTAATAGAGCCACATGCTCACCGGTTTGCCACATGATGTAGGCCTATGGACTGAACAAGAAACCACCAAAAATTTTAACCAGTCATCGTTCTCACAACACTGAGGACCAGTCATTCGAAATGACTTCTCCATGCATTTTATGCATTGGTAAAAGCACTATGATGAAAAGTGTGATATGTTTTCAGGTATCTCCTATACTAATAGAGCCACATGCTCACCGGTTTGCCACATGATGTAGGCCTATGGACTGAACAAGAAACCACCAAAAATTTTAACCAGTCATCGTTCTCACAACACTGAGGACCAGTCATTCGAAATGACTTCTCCATGCATTTTATGCATTGGTAAAAGCACTATGATGAAAAGTGTGATATGTTTTCAGGTATCTCCTATACTAATAGAGCCACATGCTCACCGGTTTGCCACATGATGTAGGCCTATGGACTGAACAAGAAACCACCAAAAATTTTAACCAGTCATCGTTCTCACAACACTGAGGACCAGTCATTCGAAATGACTTCTCCATGCATTTTATGCATTGGTAAAAGCACTATGATGAAAAGTGTGATATGTTTTCAGGTATCTCCTATACTAATAGAGCCACATGCTCACCGGTTTGCCACATGATGTAGGCCTATGGACTGAACAAGAAACCACCAAAAATTTTAACCAGTCATCGTTCTCACAACACTGAGGACCAGTCATTCGAAATGACTTCTCCATGCATTTTATGCATTGGTAAAAGCACTATGATGAAAAGTGTGATATGTTTTCAGGTATCTCCTATACTAATAGAGCCACATGCTCACACGGTTTGCCACATGATTGTAGGCCTATGGACTGAACAAGAAACCACCAAAAATTTTAACCAGTCATCGTTCTCACAACACTGAGGACCAGTCATTCGAAATGACTTCTCCATGCATTTTATGCATTGGTAAAAGCACTATGATGAAAAGTGTGATATGTTTTCAGGTATCTCCTATACTAATAGAGCCACATGCTCACCGGTTTGCCACATGATGTAGGCCTATGGACTGAACAAGAAACCACCAAAAATTTTAACCAGTCATCGTTCTCACAACACTGAGGACCAGTCATTCGAAATGACTTCTCCATGCATTTTATGCATTGGTAAAAGCACTATGATGAAAAGTGTGATATGTTTTCAGGTATCTCCTATACTAATAGAGCCACATGCTCACCGGTTTGCCACATGATGTAGGCCTATGGACTGAACAAGAAACCACCAAAAATTTTAACCAGTCATCGTTCTCACAACACTGAGGACCAGTCATTCGAAATGACTTCTCCATGCATTTTATGCATTGGTAAAAGCACTATGATGAAAAGTGTGATATGTTTTCAGGTATCTCCTATACTAATAGAGCCACATGCTCACCGGTTTGCCACATGATGTAGGCCTATGGACTGAACAAGAAACCACCAAAAATTTTAACCAGTCATCGTTCTCACAACACTGAGGACCAGTCATTCGAAATGACTTCTCCATGCATTTTATGCATTGGTAAAAGCACTATGATGAAAAGTGTGATATGTTTTCAGGTATCTCCTATACTAATAGAGCCACATGCTCACCGGTTTGCCACATGATGTAGGCCTATGGACTGAACAAGAAACCACCAAAAATTTTAACCAGTCATCGTTCTCACAACACTGAGGACCAGTCATTCGAAATGACTTCTCCATGCATTTTATGCATTGGTAAAAGCACTATGATGAAAAGTGTGATATGTTTTCAGGTATCTCCTATACTAATAGAGCCACATGCTCACCGGTTTGCCACATGATGTAGGCCTATGGACTGAACAAGAAACCACCAAAAATTTTAACCAGTCATCGTTTTCACAACACTGAGGACCAGTCATTCGAAATGACTTCTCCATGCATTTTATGCATTGGTAAAAGCACTATGATGAAAAGTGTGATATGTTTTCAGGTATCTCCTATACTAATAGAGCCACATGCTCACCGGTTTGCCACATGATGTAGGCCTATGGACTGAACAAGAAACCACCAAAAATTTTAACCAGTCATCGTTCTCACAACACTGAGGACCAGTCATTCGAAATGACTTCTCCATGCATTTTATGCATTGGTAAAAGCACTATGATGAAAAGTGTGATATGTTTTCAGGTATCTCCTATACTAATAGAGCCACATGCTCACCGGTTTGCCACATGATGTAGGCCTATGGACTGAACAAGAAACCACCAAAAATTTTAACCAGTCATCGTTCTCACAACACTGAGGACCAGTCATTCGAAATGACTTCTCCATGCATTTTATGCATTGGTAAAAGCACTATGATGAAGTGATATGTTTTCAGGTATCTCCTATACTAATAGAGCCACATGCTCACCGGTTTGCCACATGATGTAGGCCTATGGACTGAACAAGAAACCACCAAAAATTTTAACCAGTCATCGTTCTCACAACACTGAGGACCAGTCATTCGAAATGACTTCTCCATGCATTTTATGCATTGGTAAAAGCACTATGATGAAAAGTGTGATATGTTTTCAGGTATCTCCTATACTAATAGAGCCACATGCTCACCGGTTTGCCACATGATGTAGGCCTATGGACTGAACAAGAAACCACCAAAAATTTTAACCAGTCATCGTTCTCACAACACTGAGGACCAGTCATTCGAAATGACTTCTCCATGCATTTTATGCATTGGTAAAAGCACTATGATGAAAAGTGTGATATGTTTTCAGGTATCTCCTATACTAATAGAGCCACATGCTCACCGGTTTGCCACATGATGTAGGCCTATGGACTGAACAAGAAACCACCAAAAATTTTAACCAGTCATCGTTCTCACAACACTGAGGACCAGTCATTCGAAATGACTTCTCCCATGCATTTTATGCATTGGTAAAAGCACTATGATGAAAAGTGTGATATGTTTTTCAGGTATCTCCTATACTAATAGAGCCACATGCTCACCCGGTTTGCCACATGATGTAGGCCTATGGACTGAACAAGAAACCACCAAAAATTTTAACCAGTCATCGTTCTCACAACACTGAGGACCAGTCATTCGAAATGACTTCTCCATGCATTTTATGCATTGGTAAAAGCACTATGATGAAAAGTGTGATATGTTTTCAGGTATCTCCTATACTAATAGAGCCACATGCTCACCGCGTTTGCCACATGATGTAGGCCTATGGACTGAACAAGAAACCACCAAAAATTTTAACCAGTCATCGTTTCTCACAACACTGAGGACCAGTCATTCGAAATGACTTCTCCATGCATTTTATGCATTGGTAAAAGCACTATGATGAAAAGTGTGATATGTTTTCAGGTATCTCCTATACTAATAGAGCCACATGCTCACCGGTTTGCCACATGATGTAGGCCTATGGACTGAACAAGAAACCACCAAAAATTTTAACCAGTCATCGTTCTCACAACACTGAGGACCAGTCATTCGAAATGACTTCTCCATGCATTTTATGCATTGGTAAAAGCACTATGATGAAAAGTGTGATATGTTTTCAGGTATCTCCTATACTAATAGAGCCACATGCTCACCGGTTTGCCACATGATGTAGGCCTATGGACTGAACAAGAAACCACCAAAAATTTTAACCAGTCATCGTTCTCACAACACTGAGGACCAGTCATTCGAAATGACTTCTCCATGCATTTTATGCATTGGTAAAAGCACTATGATGAAAGTGTGATATGTTTTCAGGTATCTCCTATACTAATAGAGCCACATGCTCACCGGTTTGCCACATGATGTAGGCCTATGGACTGAACAAGAAACCACCAAAAATTTTAACCAGTCATCGTTCTCACAACACTGAGGACCAGTCATTCGAAATGACTTCTCCATGCATTTTATGCATTGGTAAAAGCACTATGATGAAAAGTGTGATATGTTTTCAGGTATCTCCTATACTAATAGAGCCACATGCTCACCGGTTTGCCACATGATGTAGGCCTATGGACTGAACAAGAAACCACCAAAAATTTTAACCAGTCATCGTTCTCACAACACTGAGGACCAGTCATTCGAAATGACTTCTCCATGCATTTTATGCATTGGTAAAAGCACTATGATGAAAAGTGTGATATGTTTTCAGGTATCTCCTATACTAATAGAGCCACATGCTCACCGGTTTGCCACATGATGTAGGCCTATGGACTGAACAAGAAACCACCAAAAATTTTAACCAGTCATCGTTCTCACAACACTGAGGACCAGTCATTCGAAATGACTTCTCCATGCATTTTATGCATTGGTAAAAAGCACTATGATGAAAAGTGTGATATGTTTTCAGGTATCTCCTATACTAATAGAGCCACATGCTCACCGGTTTGCCACATGATGTAGGCCTATGGACTGAACAAGAAACCACCAAAAATTTTAACCAGTCATCGTTCTCACAACACTGAGGACCAGTCATTCGAAATGACTTCTCCATGCTTTTTATGCATTGGTAAAAGCACTATGATGAAAAGTGTGATATGTTTTCAGGTATCTCCTATACTAATAGAGCCACATGCTCACCGGTTTGCCACATGATGTAGGCCTATGGACTGAACAAGAAACCACCAAAAATTTTAACCAGTCATCGTTCTCACAACACTGAGGACCAGTCATTCGAAATGACTTCTCCATGCATTTTATGCATTGGTAAAAGCACTATGATGAAAAGTGTGATATGTTTTCAGGTATCTCCTATACTAATAGAGCCACATGCTCACCGGTTTGCCACATGATGTAGGCCTATGGACTGAACAAGAAACCACCAAAAATTTTAACCAGTCATCGTTCTCACAACACTGAGGACCAGTCATTCGAAATGACTTCTCCATGCATTTTATGCATTGGTAAAAGCACTATGATGAAAAGTGTGATATGTTTTCAGGTATCTCCTATACTAATAGAGCCACATGCTCACACGGTTTGCCACATGATGTAGGCCTATGGACTGAACAAGAAACCACCAAAAATTTTAACCAGTCATCTGTTCTCACAACACTGAGGACCAGTCATTCGAAATGACTTCTCCATGCATTTTATGCATTGGTAAAAGCACTATGATGAAAGTGTGATATGTTTTCAGGTATCTCCTATACTAATAGAGCCACATGCTCACCGGTTTGCCACATGATGTAGGCCTATGGACTGAACAAGAAACCACCAAAAATTTTAACCAGTCATCGTTCTCACAACACTGAGGACCAGTCATTCGAAATGACTTCTCCATGCATTTTATGCATTGGTAAAAGCACTATGATGAAAAGTGTGATATGTTTTCAGGTATCTCCTATACTAATAGAGCCACATGCTCACCGGTTTGCCACATGATGTAGGCCTATGGACTGAACAAGAAACCACCAAAAATTTTAACCAGTCATCGTTCTCACAACACTGAGGACCAGTCATTCGAAATGACTTCTCCATGCATTTTATGCATTGGTAAAAGCACTATGATGAAAAGTGTGATATGTTTTCAGGTATCTCCTATACTAATAGAGCCACATGCTCACCGGTTTGCCACATGATGTAGGCCTATGGACTGAACAAGAAACCACCAAAAATTTTAACCAGTCATCGTTCTCACAACACTGAGGGACCAGTCATTCGAAATGACTTCTCCATGCATTATATGCATTGGTAAAAGCACTATGATGAAAAGTGTGATATGTTTTCAGGTATCTCCTATACTAATAGAGCCACATGCTCACCGGTTTGCCACATGATGTAGGCCTATGGACTGAACAAGAAACCACCAAAAATTTTAACCAGTCATCGTTCTCACAACACTGAGGACCAGTCATTCGAAATGACTTCTCCATGCATTTTATGCATTGGTAAAAGCACTATGATGAAAAGTGTGATATGTTTTCAGGTATCTCCTATACTAATAGAGCCACATGCTCACCGGTTTGCCACATGATGTAGGCCTATGGACTGAACAAGAAACCACACCAAAAATTTTAACCAGTCATCGTTCTCACAACACTGAGGACCAGTCATTCGAAATGACTTCTCCATGCATTTTATGCATTGGTAAAAGCACTATGATGAAAAGTGTGATATGTTTTCAGGTATCTCCTATACTAATAGAGCCACATGCTCACCGGTTTGCCACATGATGTAGGCCTATGGACTGAACAAGAAACCACCAAAAATTTTAACCAGTCATCGTTCTCACAACACTGAGGACCAGTCATTCGAAATGACTTCTCCATGCATTTTATGCATTGGTAAAAGCACTATGATGAAAAGTGTGATATGTTTTCAGGTATCTCCTATACTAATAGAGCCACATGCTCACCGGTTTGCCACATGATGTAGGGCCTATGGACTGAACAAGAAACCACCAAAAATTTTAACCAGTCATCGTTCTCACAACACTGAGGACCAGTCATTCGAAATGACTTCTCCATGCATTTTATGCATTGGTAAAAGCACTATGATGAAAAGTGTGATATGTTTTCAGGTATCTCCTATACTAATAGAGCCACATGCTCACCGGTTTGCCACATGATGTAGGCCTATGGACTGAACAAGAAACCACCAAAAATTTTAACCAGTCATCGTTCTCACAACACTGAGGACCAGTCATTCGAAATGACTTCTCCATGCATTTTATGCATTGGTAAAAGCACTATGATGAAAAGTGTGATATGTTTTCAGGTATCTCCTATACTAATAGAGCCACTTGCTCACCGGTTTGCCACATGATGTAGGCCTATGGACTGAACAAGAAACCACCAAAAATATTAACCAGTCATCGTTCTCACAACACTGAGGACCAGTCATTCGAAATGACTTCTCCATGCTTTTTATGCATTGGTAAAAGCACTATGATGAAAAGTGTGATATGTTTTCAGGTATCTCCTATACTAATAGAGCCACATGCTCACCGGTTTGCCACATGATGTAGGCCTATGGACTGAACAAGAAACCACCAAAAATTTTAACCAGTCATCGTTCTCACAACACTGAGGACCAGTCATTCGAAATGACTTCTCCATGCATTTTATGCATTGGTAAAAGCACTATGACGAAAAGTGTGATATGTTTTCATGTATCTCCTATACTAATAGAGCCACATGCTCACCGGTTTGCCACATGATGTAGGCCTATGGACTGAACAAGAAACCACCAAAAATTTTAACCAGTCATCGTCCTCACAACACTGAGGACCAGTCATTCGAAATGACTTCTCCATGCATTTTATGCATTGGTAAAAGCACTATGATGAAAAGTGTGATATGTTTTCAGGTATCTCCTATACTAATAGAGCCACATGCTCACCGGTTTGCCACATGATGTAGGCCTATGGACTGAACAAGAAACCACCAAAAATTTTAACCAGTCATTGTTTTCACAACACTGAGGACCAGTCATTCGAAATGACTTCTCCATGCATTTTATGCATTGGTAAAAGCACTATGATGTGATATGTTTTCAGGTATCTCCTATACTAATAGAGCCACATGCTCACCGGTTTGCCACATGATGTAGGCCTATGGACTGAACAAGAAACCACCAAAAATTTTAACCAGTCATCGTTCTCACAACACTGAGGACCAGTCATTCGAAATGACTTCTCCATGCGTTTTATGCATTGGTAAAAGCACTATGATGAAAAGTGTGATATGTTTTCAGGTATCTCCTATACTAATAGAGCCACATGCTCACCGGTTTGCCACATGATGTAGGCCTATGGACTGAACAAGAAACCACCAAAAATTTTAACCAGTCATCGTTCTCACAACACTGAGGACCAGTCATTCGAAATGACTTCTCCATGCATTTTATGCATTGGTAAAAGCACTATGATGAAAAGTGTGATGTTTTCAGGTATCTCCTATACTAATAGAGCCACATGCTCACCGGTTTGCCACATGATGTAGGCCTATGGACTGAACAAGAAACCACCAAAAATTTTAACCAGTCATCGTTCTCACAACACTGAGGACCAGTCATTCGAAATGACTTCTCCATGCATTTTATGCATTGGTAAAAGCACTATGATGAAAAGTGTGATATGTTTTCAGGTATCTCCTATACTAATAGAGCCACATGCTCACCGGTTTGCCACATGATGTAGGCCTATGGACTGAACAAGAAACCACCAAAAATTTTAACCAGTCATCGTTCTCACAACACTGAGGACCAGTCATTCGAAATGACTTCTCCATGCATTTTATGCATTGGTAAAAGCACTATGATGAAAAGTGTGATATGTTTTCAGGTATCTCCTATACTAATAGAGCCACATGCTCACCGGTTTGCCACATGATGTAGGCCTATGGACTGAACAAGAAACCACCAAAAATTTTAACCAGTCATCGTTCTCACAACACTGAGGACCAGTCATTCGAAATGACTTCTCCATGCATTTTATGCATTGGTAAAAGCACTATGATGAAAAGTGTGATATGTTTTCAGGTATCTCCTATACTAATAGAGCCACATGCTCACCGGTTTGCCACATGATGTAGGCCTATGGACTGAACAAGAAACCACCAAAAATTTTAACCAGTCATCGTTCTCACAACACTGAGGACCAGTCATTCGAAATGACTTCTCCATGCATTTTATGCATTGGTAAAAGCACTATGATGAAAAGTGTGATATGTTTTCAGGTATCTCCTATACTAATAGAGCCACATGCTCACCGGTTTGCCACATGATGTAGGCCTATGGACTGAACAAGAAACCACCAAAAATTTTAACCAGTCATCGTTCTCACAACACTGAGGACCAGTCATTCGAAATGACTTCTCCATGCATTTTATGCATTGGTAAAAGCACTATGATGAAAAGTGTGATATGTTTTGAGGTATCTCCTATACTAATAGAGCCACATGCTCACCGGTTTGCCACATGATGTAGGCCTATGGACTGAACAAGAAACCACCAAAAATTTTAACCAGTCATCGTTCTCACAACACTGAGGACCAGTCATTCGAAATGACTTCTCCATGCATTTTATGCATTGGTAAAAGCACTATGATGAAAAGTGTGATATGTTTTCAGGTATCTCCTATACTAATAGAGCCACATGCTCACCGGTTTGCCACATGATGTAGGCCTATGGACTGAACAAGAAACCACCAAAAATATTAACCAGTCATCGTTCTCACAACACTGAGGACCAGTCATTCGAAATGACTTCTCCATGCTTTTTATGCATTGGTAAAAGCACTATGATGAAAAGTGTGATATGTTTTCAGGTATCTCCTATACTAATAGAGCCACATGCTCACCGGTTTGCCACATGATGTAGGCCTATGGACTGAACAAGAAACCACCAAAAATTTTAACCAGTCATCGTTCTCACAACACTGAGGACCAGTCATTCGAAATGACTTCTCCATGCATTTTATGCATTGGTAAAAGCACTATGATGAAAAGTGTGATATGTTTTCATGTATCTCCTATACTAATAGAGCCACATGCTCACCGGTTTGCCACATGATGTAGGCCTATGGACTGAACAAGAAACCACCAAAAATTTTAACCAGTCATCGTTCTCACAACACTGAGGACCAGTCATTCGAAATGACTTCTCCATGCATTTTATGCATTGGTAAAAGCACTATGATGAAAAGTGTGATATGTTTTCAGGTATCTCCTATACTAATAGAGCCACATGCTCACCGGTTTGCCACATGATGTAGGCCTATGGACTGAACAAGAAACCACCAAAAATTTTAACCAGTCATTGTTCTCACAACACTGAGGACCAGTCATTCGAAATGACTTCTCCATGCATTTTATGCATTGGTAAAAGCACTATGATGTGATATGTTTTCAGGTATCTCCTATACTAATAGAGCCACATGCTCACCGGTTTGCCACATGATGTAGGCCTATGGACTGAACAAGAAACCACCAAAAATTTTAACCAGTCATCGTTCTCACAACACTGAGGACCAGTCATTCGAAATGACTTCTCCATGCATTTTATGCATTGGTAAAAGCACTATGATGAAAAGTGTGATATGTTTTCAGGTATCTCCTATACTAATAGAGCCACATGCTCACCGGTTTGCCACATGATGTAGGCCTATGGACTGAACAAGAAACCACCAAAAATTTTAACCAGTCATCGTTCTCACAACACTGAGGACCAGTCATTCGAAATGACTTCTCCATGCATTTTATGCATTGGTAAAAGCACTATGATGAAAAGTGTGATATGTTTTCAGGTATCTCCTATACTAATAGAGCCACATGCTCACCGGTTTGCCACATGATGTAGGCCTATGGACTGAACAAGAAACCACCAAAAATTTTAACCAGTCATCGTTCTCACAACACTGAGGACCAGTCATTCGAAATGACTTCTCCATGCATTTTATGCATTGGTAAAAGCACTATGATGAAAAGTGTGATATGTTTTCAGGTATCTCCTATACTAATAGAGCCACATGCTCACCGGTTTGCCACATGATGTAGGCCTATGGACTGAACAAGAAACCACCAAAAATTTTAACCAGTCATCGTTCTCACAACACTGAGGACCAGTCATTCGAAATGACTTCTCCATGCATTTTATGCATTGGTAAAAGCACTATGATGAAAAGTGTGATATGTTTTCAGGTATCTCCTATACTAATAGAGCCACATGCTCACCGGTTTGCCACATGATGTAGGCCTATGGACTGAACAAGAAACCACCAAAAATTTTAACCAGTCATCGTTCTCACAACACTGAGGACCAGTCATTCGAAATGACTTCTCCATGCATTTTATGCATTGGTAAAAGCACTATGATGAAAAGTGTGATATGTTTTCAGGTATCTCCTATACTAATAGAGCCACATGCTCACCGGTTTGCCACATGATGTAGGCCTATGGACTGAACAAGAAACCACCAAAAATTTTAACCAGTCATCGTTCTCACAACACTGAGGACCAGTCATTCGAAATGACTTCTAAATGACTTCTCCATGCATTTTATGCATTGGTAAAAGCACTATGATGAAAAGTGTAATATGTTTTCAGGTATCTCCTATACTAATAGAGCCACATGCTCACCGGTTTGCCACATGATGTAGGCCTATGGACCTGAACAAGAAACCACCAAAAATTTTAACCAGTCATCGTTCTCACAACACTGAGGACCAGTCATTCGAAATGACTTCTCCATGCATTTTATGCATTGGTAAAAGCACTATGATGAAAAGTGTGATATGTTTTCAGGTATCTCCTATACTAATAGAGCCCACATGCTCACCGGTTTGCCACATGATGTAGGCCTATGGACCTGAACAAGAAACCACCAAAAATTTTAACCAGTCATCGTTTTCACAACACTGAGGACCAGTCATTCGAAATGACTTCTCCATGCATTTTATGCATTGGTAAAAGCACTATGATGAAAAGTGTGATATGTTTTCAGGTATCTCCTATACTAATAGAGCCACATGCTCACCGGTTTGCCACATGATGTAGGCCTATGGACTGAACAAGAAACCACCAAAAATTTTAACCAGTCATCGTTCTCACAACACTGAGGACCAGTCATTCGAAATGACTTCTCCATGCATTTTATGCATTGGTAAAAGCACTATGATGAAAAGTGTGATATGTTTTCAGGTATCTCCTATACTAATAGAGCCACATGCTCACCGGTTTGCCACATGATGTAGGCCTATGGACTGAACAAGAAACCACCAAAATTTTAACCAGTCATCGTTCTCACAACACTGAGGACCAGTCATTCGAAATGACTTCTCCATGCATTTTATGCATTGGTAAAAGCACTATGATGTGATATGTTTTCAGGTATCTCCTATACTAATAGAGCCACATGCTCACCGGTTTGCCACATGATGTAGGCCTATGGACTGAACAAGAAACCACCAAAATTTTAACCAGTCATCGTTCTCACAACACTGAGGACCAGTCATTCGAAATGACTTCTCCATGCATTTTATGCATTGGTAAAAGCACTATGATGAAAAGTGTGATATGTTTTCAGGTATCTCCTATACTAATAGAGCCACATGCTCACCGGTTTGCCACATGATGTAGGCCTATGGACTGAACAAGAAACCACCAAAAATTTTAACCAGTCATCGTTCTCACAACACTGAGGACCAGTCATTCGAAATGACTTCTCCATGCATTTTATGCATTGGTAAAAGCACTATGATGAAAAGTGTGATATGTTTTGAGGTATCTCCTATACTAATAGAGCCACATGCTCACCGGTTTGCCACATGATGTAGGCCTATGGACTGAACAAGAAACCACCAAAAATTTTAACCAGTCATCGTTCTCACAACACTGAGGACCAGTCATTCGAAATGACTTCTCCATGCATTTTATGCATTGGTAAAAGCACTATGATGAAAAGTGTGATATGTTTTCAGGTATCTCCTATACTAATAGAGCCACATGCTCACCGGTTTGCCACATGATGTAGGCCTATGGACTGAACAAGAAACCACCAAAAATTTTAACCAGTCATCGTTCTCACAACACTGAGGACCAGTCATTCGAAATGACTTCTCCATGCATTTTATGCATTGGTAAAAGCACTATGATGAAAAGTGTGATATGTTTTCAGGTATCTCCTATACTAATAGAGCCACATGCTCACCGGTTTGCCACATGATGTAGGCCTATGGACTGAACAAGAAACCACCAAAAATTTTAACCAGTCATCGTTTTCACAACACTGAGGACCAGTCATTCGAAATGACTTCTCCATGCATTTTATGCATTGGTAAAAGCACTATGATGAAAAGTGTGATATGTTTTCAGGTATCTCCTATACTAATAGAGCCACATGCTCACCGGTTTGCCACATGATGTAGGCCTATGGACTGAACAAGAAACCACCAAAATTTAACCAGTCATCGTTCTCACAACACTGAGGACCAGTCATTCGAAATGACTTCTCCATGCATTTTATGCATTGGTAAAAGCACTATGATGAAAAGTGTGATATGTTTTCAGGTATCTCCTATACTAATAGAGCCACATGCTCACCGGTTTGCCACATGATGTAGGCCTATGGACTGAACAAGAAACACCAAAAATTTTAACCAGTCATCGTTCTCACAACACTGAGGACCAGTCATTCGAAATGACTTCTCCATGCATTTTATGCATTGGTAAAAGCACTATGATGTGATATGTTTTCAGGTATCTCCTATACTAATAGAGCCACATGCTCACCGGTTTGCCACATGATGTAGGCCTATGGACTGAACAAGAAACCACCAAAAATTTTAACCAGTCATCGTTCTCACAACACTGAGGACCAGTCATTCGAAATGACTTCTCCATGCATTTTATGCATTGGTAAAAGCACTATGATGAAAAGTGTGATATGTTTTCAGGTATCTCCTATACTAATAGAGCCACATGCTCACCGGTTTGCCACATGATGTAGGCCTATGGACTGAACAAGAAACCACCAAAAATTTTAACCAGTCATCGTTCTCACAACACTGAGGACCAGTCATTCGAAATGACTTCTCCATGCATTTTATGCATTGGTAAAAGCACTATGATGAAAAGTGTGATATGTTTTGAGGTATCTCCTATACTAATAGAGCCACATGCTCACCGGTTTGCCACATGATGTAGGCCTATGGACTGAACAAGAAACCACCAAAAATTTTAACCAGTCATCGTTCTCACAACACTGAGGACCAGTCATTCGAAATGACTTCTCCATGCATTTTATGCATTGGTAAAAGCACTATGATGAAAAGTGTGATATGTTTTCAGGTATCTCCTATACTAATAGAGCCACATGCTCACCGGTTTGCCACATGATGTAGGCCTATGGACTGAACAAGAAACCACCAAAAATATTAACCAGTCATCGTTCTCACAACACTGAGGACCAGTCATTCGAAATGACTTCTCCATGCTTTTTATGCATTGGTAAAAGCACTATGATGAAAAGTGTGATATGTTTTCAGGTATCTCCTATACTAATAGAGCCACATGCTCACCGGTTTGCCACATGATGTAGGCCTATGGACTGAACAAGAAACCACCAAAAATTTTAACCAGTCATCGTTCTCACAACACTGAGGACCAGTCATTCGAAATGACTTCTCCATGCATTTTATGCATTGGTAAAAGCACTATGATGAAAAGTGTGATATGTTTTCATGTATCTCCTATACTAATAGAGCCACATGCTCACCGGTTTGCCACATGATGTAGGCCTATGGACTGAACAAGAAACCACCAAAAATTTTAACCAGTCATCGTTCTCACAACACTGAGGACCAGTCATTCGAAATGACTTCTCCATGCATTTTATGCATTGGTAAAAGCACTATGATGAAAAGTGTGATATGTTTTCAGGTATCTCCTATACTAATAGAGCCACATGCTCACCGGTTTGCCACATGATGTAGGCCTATGGACTGAACAAGAAACCACCAAAATTTTAACCAGTCATTGTTCTCACAACACTGAGGACCAGTCATTCGAAATGACTTCTCCATGCATTTTATGCATTGGTAAAAGCACTATGATGTGATATGTTTTCAGGTATCTCCTATACTAATAGAGCCACATGCTCACCGGTTTGCCACATGATGTAGGCCTATGGACTGAACAAGAAACCACCAAAAATTTTAACCAGTCATCGTTCTCACAACACTGAGGACCAGTCATTCGAAATGACTTCTCCATGCATTTATGCATTGGTAAAAGCACTATGATGAAAAGTGTTGATATGTTTTCAGGTATCTCCTATACTAATAGAGCCACATGCTCACCGGTTTGCCACATGATGTAGGCCTATGGACTGAACAAGAAACCACCAAAAATTTTAACCAGTCATCGTTCTCACAACACTGAGGACCAGTCATTCGAAATGACTTCTCCATGCATTTTATGCATTGGTAAAAGCACTATGATGAAAAGTGTGATATGTTTTCAGGTATCTCCTATACTAATAGAGCCACATGCTCACGGGTTTGCCACATGATGTAGGCCTATGGACTGAACAAGAAACCACCAAAAATTTTAACCAGTCATCGTTCTCACAACACTGAGGACCAGTCATTCGAAATGACTTCTCCATGCATTTTATGCATTGGTAAAAGCACTATGATGAAAAGTGTGATATGTTTTCAGGTATCTCCTATACTAATAGAGCCACATGCTCACCGGTTTGCCACATGATGTAGGCCTATGGACTGAACAAGAAACCACCAAAAATTTTAACCAGTCATCGTTCTCACAACACTGAGGACCAGTCATTCGAAATGACTTCTCCATGCATTTTATGCATTGGTAAAAGCACTATGATGAAAAGTGTGATATGTTTTCAGGTATCTCCTATACTAATAGAGCCACATGCTCACCGGTTTGCCACATGATGTAGGCCTATGGACTGAACAAGAAACCACCAAAAATTTTAACCAGTCATCGTTCTCACAACACTGAGGACCAGTCATTCGAAATGACTTCTCCATGCATTTTATGCATTGGTAAAAGCACTATGATGAAAGTGTGATATGTTTCAGGTATCTCCTATACTAATAGAGCCACATGCTCACCGGGTTTGCCACATGATGTAGGCCTATGGACTGAACAAGAAACCACCAAAAATTTAACCAGTCATCGTTCTCACAACACTGAGGACCAGTCATTCGAAATGACTTCTCCATGCATTTTATGCATTGGTAAAAGCACTATGATGAAAAGGTGATATGTTTTCAGGTATCTCCTATACTAATAGAGCCACATGCTCACCGGTTTGCCACATGATGTAGGCCTATGGACTGAACAAGAAACCACCAAAAATTTTAACCAGTCATCGTTCTCACAACACTGAGGACCAGTCATTCGAAATGACTTCTCCATGCATTTTATGCATTGGTAAAAGCACTATGATGTGATATGTTTTCAGGTATCTCCTATACTAATAGAGCCACATGCTCACCGGTTTGCCACATGATGTAGGCCTATGGACTGAACAAGAAACCACCAAAATTTTAACCAGTCATCGTTCTCACAACACTGAGGACCAGTCATTCGAAATGACTTCTCCATGCATTTATGCATTGGTAAAAGCACTATGATGAAAAGTGTGATATGTTTTCAGGTATCTCCTATACTAATAGAGCCACATGCTCACCGGTTTGCCACATGATGTAGGCCTATGGACTGAACAAGAAACCACCAAAAATTTTAACCAGTCATCGTTCTCACAACACTGAGGACCAGTCATTCGAAATGACTTCTCCATGCATTTTATGCATTGGTAAAAGCACTATGATGAAAAGTGTGATATGTTTTGAGGTATCTCCTATACTAATAGAGCCACATGCTCACCGGTTTGCCACATGATGTAGGCCTATGGACTGAACAAGAAACCACCAAAAATTTTAACCAGTCATCGTTCTCACAACACTGAGGACCAGTCATTCGAAATGACTTCTCCATGCATTTTATGCATTGGTAAAAGCACTATGATGAAAAGTGTGATATGTTTTCAGGTATCTCCTATACTAATAGAGCCACATGCTCACCGGTTTGCCACATGATGTAGGCCTATGGACTGAACAAGAAACCACCAAAAATTTTAACCAGTCATCGTTCTCACAACACTGAGGACCAGTCATTCGAAATGACTTCTCCATGCATTTTATGCATTGGTAAAAGCACTATGATGAAAAGTGTGATATGTTTTCAGGTATCTCCTATACTAATAGAGCCACATGCTCACCGGTTTGCCACATGATGTAGGCCTATGGACTGAACAAGAAACCACCAAAAATTTTAACCAGTCATCGTTTCACAACACTGAGGACCAGTCATTCGAAATGACTTCTCCATGCATTTTATGCATTGGTAAAAGCACTATGATGAAAAGTGTGATATGTTTTCAGGTATCTCCTATACTAATAGAGCCACATGCTCACCGGTTTGCCACATGATGTAGGCCTATGGACTGAACAAGAAACCACCAAAAATTTTAACCAGTCATCGTTCTCACAACACTGAGGACCAGTCATTCGAAATGACTTCTCCATGCATTTTATGCATTGGTAAAAGCACTATGATGAAAAGTGTGATATGTTTTCAGGTATCTCCTATACTAATAGAGCCACATGCTCACCGGTTTGCCACATGATGTAGGCCTATGGACTGAACAAGAAACCACCAAAAATTTTAACCAGTCATCGTTCTCACAACACTGAGGACCAGTCATTCGAAATGACTTCTCCATGCATTTTATGCATTGGTAAAAGCACTATGATGTGATATGTTTTCAGGTATCTCCTATACTAATAGAGCCACATGCTCACCGGTTTGCCACATGATGTAGGCCTATGGACTGAACAAGAAACCACCAAAAATTTAACCAGTCATCGTTCTCACAACACTGAGGACCAGTCATCGAAATGACTTCTCCATGCATTATATGCATTGGTAAAAGCACTATGATGAAAAGTGTGATATGTTTTCAGGTATCTCCTATACTAATAGAGCCACATGCTCACCGGTTTGCCACATGATGTAGGCCTATGGACTGAACAAGAAACCACCAAGAAATTTTAACCAGTCATCGTTCTCACAACACTGAGGACCAGTCATTCGAAATGACTTCTCCATGCATTTTATGCATTGGTAAAAGCACTATGATGAAAAGTGTGATATGTTTTGAGGTATCTCCTATACTAATAGAGCCACATGCTCACCGGTTTGCCACATGATGTAGGCCTATGGACTGAACAAGAAACCACCAAAAATTTTAACCAGTCATCGTTCTCACAACACTGAGACCAGTCATTCGAAATGACTTCTCCATGCATTTTATGCATTGGTAAAAGCACTATGATGAAAAGTGTGATATGTTTTCAGGTATCTCCTATACTAATAGAGCCACATGCTCACCGGTATGCCACATGATGTAGGCCTATGGACTGAACAAGAAACCACCAAAAATATTAACCAGTCATCGTTCTCACAACACTGAGGACCAGTCATTCGAAATGACTTCTCCATGCTTTTATGCATTGGTAAAAGCACTATGATGAAAAGTGTGATATGTTTTGAGGTATCTCCTATACTAATAGAGCCACATGCTCACCGGTTTGCCACATGATGTAGGCCTATGGACTGAACAAGAAACCACCAAAAATTTTAACCAGTCATCGTTCTCACAACACTGAGGACCAGTCATTCGAAATGACTTCTCCATGCATTTTATGCATTGGTAAAAGCACTATGATGAAAAGTGTGATATGTTTTCATGTATCTCCTATACTAATAGAGCCACATGCTCACCGGTTTGCCACATGATGTAGGCCTATGACTGAACAAGAAACCACCAAAAATTTAACCAGTCATCGTTCTCACAACACTGAGGACCAGTCATTCGAAATGACTTCTCCATGCATTTTATGCATGGGTAAAAGCACTATGATGAAAAGTGTGATATGTTTCAGGTATCTCCTATACTAATAGAGCCACATGCTCACCGGTTTGCCACATGATGTAGGCCTATGGACTGAACAAGAAACCACCAAAAATTTTAACCAGTCATTGTTCTCACAACACTGAGGACCAGTCATTCGAAATGACTTCTCCATGCATTTTATGCATTGGTAAAAGCACTATGATGTGATATGTTTTCAGGTATCTCCTATACTAATAGAGCCACATGCTCACCGGTTGCCACATGATGTAGGCCTATGGACTGAACAAGAAACCACCAAAAATTTAACCAGTCATCGTTCTCACAACACTGAGGACCAGTCATTCGAAATGACTTCTCCATGCATTTTATGCATTGGTAAAAGCACTATGATGAAAAGTGTGATATGTTTTCAGGTATCTCCTATACTAATAGAGCCACATGCTCACCGGTTTGCCACATGATGTAGGCCTATGGACTGAACAAGAAACCACCAAAAATTTTAACCAGTCATCGTTCTCACAACACTGAGGACCAGTCATTCGAAATGACTTCTCCATGCATTTTATGCATTGGTAAAAGCACTATGATGAAAAGTGTGATATGTTTTCAGGTATCTCCTATACTAATAGAGCCACATGCTCACGGGTTTGCCACATGATGTAGGCCTATGGACTGAACAAGAACCACCAAAAATTTTAACCAGTCATCGTTCTCACAACACTGAGGACCAGTCATTCGAAATGACTTCTCCATGCATTTTATGCATTGGTAAAAGCACTATGATGAAAAGTGTGATATGTTTTCAGGTATCTCCTATACTAATAGAGCCACATGCTCACCGGTTTGCCACATGATGTAGGCCTATGGACATGAACAAGAAACCACCAAAAATTTTAACCAGTCATCGTTCTCACAACACTGAGGACCAGTCATTCGAAATGACTTCTCCATGCATTTTATGCATTGGTAAAAGCACTATGATGAAAAGTGTGATATGTTTTCAGGTATCTCCTATACTAATAGAGCCACATGCTCACCGGTTTGCCACATGATGTAGGCCTATGGACTGAACAAGAAACCACCAAAAATTTTAACCAGTCATCGTTCTCACAACACTGAGGACCAGTCATTCGAAATGACTTCTCCATGCATTTTATGCATTGGTAAAAAGCACTATGATGAAAAGTGTGATATGTTTTACAGGTATCTCCTATACTAATAGAGCCACATGCTCACCGGTTTGCCACATGATGTAGGCCTATGGACTGAACAAGAAACCACCAAAAATTTTAACCAGTCATCGTTCTCACAACACTGAGGACCAGTCATTCGAAATGACTTCTCCATGCATTTTATGCATTGGTAAAGCACTATGATGAAAAGTGTGATATGTTTTCAGGTATCTCCTATACTAATAGAGCCACACTGCTCACCGGTTTGCCACATGATGTAGGCCTATGGACTGAACAAGAAACCACCAAAATTTAACCATCATCGTTCTCACAACACTGAGGACCAGTCATTCGAAATGACTTCTCCATGCATTTTATGCATTGGTAAAAGCACTATGATGAAAAGTGTGATATGTTTTCAGGTATCTCCTATACTAATAGAGCCACATGCTCACCGGTTTGCCACATGATGTAGGCCTATGGACTGAACAAGAAACCACCAAAAATTTTAACCAGTCATCGTTTCACAACACTGAGGACCAGTCATTCGAAATGACTTCTCCATGCATTTTATGCATTGGTAAAAGCACTATGATGAAAAGTGTGATATGTTTTCAGGTATCTCCTATACTAATAGAGCCACATGCTCACCGGTTTGCCACATGATGTAGGCCTATGGACTGAACAAGAAACCACCAAAAATTTTAACCAGTCATCGTTCTCACAACACTGAGGACCAGTCATTCGAAATGACTTCTCCATGCATTTTATGCATTGGTAAAAGCATTATGATGAAAAGTGTGATATGTTTTCAGGTATCTCCTATACTAATAGAGCCACATGCTCACCGGTTTGCCACATGATGTAGGCCTATGGACTGAACAAGAAACCACCAAAAATTTTAACCAGTCATCGTTCTCACAACACTGAGGACCAGTCATTCGAAATGACTTCTCCATGCATTTTATGCATTGGTAAAAGCACTATGATGTGATATGTTTTCAGGTATCTCCTATACTAATAGAGCCACATGCTCACCGGTTTGCCACATGATGTAGGCCTATGGACTGAACAAGAAACCACCAAAAATTTTAACCAGTCATCGTTCTCACAACACTGAGGACCAGTCATTCGAAATGACTTCTCCATGCATTTTATGCATTGGTAAAAGCACTATGATGAAAAGTGTGATATGTTTTCAGGTATCTCGCTATACTAATAGAGCCACATGCTCACCGGTTTGCCACATGATGTAGGCCTATGGACTGAACAAGAAACCACCAAAAATTTTAACCAGTCATCGTTCTCACAACACTGAGGACCAGTCATTCGAAATGACTTCTCCATGCATTTTATGCATTGGTAAAAGCACTATGATGAAAAGTGTGATATGTTTAGGTATCTCCTATACTAATAGAGCCACATGCTCACCGGTTTGCCACATGATGTAGGCCTATGGACTGAACAAGAAACCACCAAAAATTTTAACCAGTCATCGTTCTCACAACACTGAGGACCAGTCATTCGAAATGACTTCTCCATGCATTTTATGCATTGGTAAAAGCACTATGATGAAAAGTGTGATATGTTTTCAGGTATCTCCTATACTAATAGAGCCACATGCTCACCGGTTTGCCACATGATGTAGGCCTATGGACTGAACAAGAAACCACCAAAAATTTTAACCAGTCATCGTTCTCACAACACTGAGGACCAGTCATTCGAAATGACTTCTCCATGCATTTTATGCATTGGTAAAAGCACTATGATGAAAAGTGTGATATGTTTTCAGGTATCTCCTATACTAATAGAGCCACATGCTCACCGGTTTGCCACATGATGTAGGCCTATGGACTGAACAAGAAACCACCAAAAATTTTAACCAGTCATCGTTCTCACAACACTGAGGACCAGTCATTCGAAATGACTTCTCCATGCATTTTATGCATTGGTAAAAGCACTATGATGAAAAGTGTGATATGTTTTCAGGTATCTCCTATACTAATAGAGCCACATGCTCACCGGTTTGCCACATGATGTAGGCCTATGGACTGAACAAGAAACCACCAAAAATTTTAACCAGTCATCGTTCTCACAACACTGAGGACCAGTCATTCGAAATGACTTCTCCATGCATTTTATGCATTGGTAAAAGCACTATGATGAAAAGTGTGATATGTTTTCAGGTATCTCCTATACTAATAGAGCCACATGCTCACCGGTTTGCCACATGATGTAGGCCTATGGACTGAACAAGAAACCACCAAAAATTTTAACCAGTCATCGTTCTCACAACACTGAGGACCAGTCATTCGAAATGACTTCTCCATGCATTTTATGCATTGGTAAAAGCACTATGAAGTGTGATATGTTTTCAGGTATCTCCTATACTAATAGAGCCACATGCTCACCGGTTTGCCACATGATGTAGGCCTATGGACTGAACAAGAAACCACCAAAAATTTTAACCAGTCATCGTTCTCACAACACTGAGGACCAGTCATTCGAAATGACTTCTCCATGCATTTTATGCATTGGTAAAAGCACTATGATGAAAAGTGTGATATGTTTTCAGGTATCTCCTATACTAATAGAGCCACATGCTCACCGGTTTGCCACATGATGTAGGCCTATGGACTGAACAAGAAACCACCAAAAATTTTAACCAGTCATCGTTCTCACAACACTGAGGACCAGTCATTCGAAATGACTTCTCCATGCATTTTATGCATTGGTAAAAGCACTATGATGAAAAGTGTGATATGTTTTCAGGGTATCTCCTATACTAATAGAGCCACATGCTCACCGGTTTGCCACATGATGTAGGCCTATGGACTGAACAAGAAACCACCAAAAATTTTAACCAGTCATCGTTCTCACAACACTGAGGACCAGTCATTCGAAATGACTCTCCATGCATTTTATGCATTGGTAAAAGCACTATGATGAAAAGTGTGATATGTTTTCAGGTATCTCCTATACTAATAGAGCCATATGCTCACCGGTTTGCCACATGATGTAGGCCTATGGACTGAACAAGAAACCACCAAATATTTTAACCAGTCATCGTTCTCACAACACTGAGGACCAGTCATTCGAAATGACTTCTCCATGCATTTTATGCATTGGTAAAGTAAGCACTATGATGAAAAGTGTGATATGTTTTCAGGTATCTCCTATACTAATAGAGCCACATGCTCACCGGTTGCCACATGATGTAGGCCTATGGACTGAACAAGAAACCACCAAAAATTTTACCAGTCATTGTTCTCACAACACTGAGGACCAGTCATTCGAAATGACTTCTCCATGCATTTTATGCATTGGTAAAAGCACTATGATGAAAAGTGTTGATATGTTTTCAGGTATCTCCTATACTAATAGAGCCACATGCTCACACCGGTTTGCCACATGATGTAGGCCTATGGACTGAACAAGAAACCACCAAAAATTTAACCAGTCATCGTTCTCACAACACTGAGGACCAGTCATTCGAAATGACTTCTCCATGCATTTTATGCATTGGTAAAAGCACTATGATGAAAAGTGTGATATGTTTTCAGGTATCTCCTATACTAATAGAGCCACATGCTCACCGGTTTGCCACATGATGTAGGCCTATGGACTGAACAAGAAACCACCAAAAATTTTAACCAGTCATCGTTCTCACAACACTGAGGACCAGTCATTCGAAATGACTTCTCCATGCATTTTATGCATTGGTAAAAGCACTATGATGAAAAGTGTGATATGTTTTCAGGTATCTCCTATACTAATAGAGCCATCATGCTCACCGGTTTGCCACATGATGTAGGCCTATGGACTGAACAAGAAACCACCAAAAATTTTAACCAGTCATCGTTCTCACAACACTGAGGACCAGTCATTCGAAATGACTTCTCCATGCATTTTATGCATTGGTAAAAGCACTATGATGAAAAGTGTGATATGTTTTCAGGTATCTCCTATACTAATAGAGCCACATGCTCACCGGTTTGCCACATGATGTAGGCCTATGGACTGAACAAGAAACCACCAAAAATTTTAACCAGTCATCGTTCTCACAACACTGAGGACCAGTCATTCGAAATGACTTCTCCATGCATTTTATGCATTGGTAAAAGCACTATGATGAAAAGTGTGATATGTTTTCAGGTATCTCCTATACTAATAGAGCCACAATGCTCACCGGTTTGCCACATGATGTAGGCCTATGGACTGAACAAGAAACCACCAAAAATTTTAACCAGTCATCGTTCTCACAACACTGAGGACCAGTCATTCGAAATGACTTCTCCATGCATTTTATGCATTGGTAAAAGCACTATGATGAAAAGTGTGATATGTTTTCAGGTATCTCCTATACTAATAGAGCCACATGCTCACCGGTTTGCCACATGATGTAGGCCTATGGACTGAACAAGAAACCACCAAAAATTTTAACCAGTCATCGTTCTCACAACACTGAGGACCAGTCATTCGAAATGACTTCTCCATGCATTTTATGCATTGGTAAAAGCACTATGATGAAAAGTGTGATATGTTTTCAGGTATCTCCTATACTAATAGAGCCACATGCTCACCGGTTTGCCACATGATGTAGGCCTATGGACTGAACAAGAAACCACCAAAAATTTTAACCAGTCATCGTTCTCACAACACTGAGGACCAGTCATTCGAAATGACTTCTCCATGCATTTTATGCATTGGTAAAAGCACTATGATGAAAAGTGTGATATGTTTTCAGGTATCTCCTATACTAATAGAGCCACATGCTCACCGGTTTGCCACATGATGTAGGCCTATGGACTGAACAAGAAACCACCAAAATTTTAACCAGTCATCGTTCTCACAACACTGAGGACCAGTCATTCGAAATGACTTCTCCATGCATTTTATGCATTGGTAAAAGCACTATGATGAAAAGTGTGATATGTTTTCAGGTATCTCCTATACTAATAGCGCCACATGCTCACCGGTTTGCCACATGATGTAGGCCTATGGACTGAACAAGAAACCACCAAAAATTTTAACCAGTCATCGTTCTCACAACACTGAGGACCAGTCATTCGAAATGACTTCTCCATGCATTTTATGCATTGGTAAAAGCACTATGATGAAAAGTGTGATATGTTTTCAGGTATCTCCTATACTAATAGAGCCACATGCTCACCGGTTTGCCACATGATGTAGGCCTATGGACTGAACAAGAAACCACCAAAAATTTTAACCAGTCATCGTTCTCACAACACTGAGGACCAGTCATTCGAAATGACTTCTCCATGCATTTTATGCATTGGTAAAAGCACTATGATGAAAAGTGTGATATGTTTTCAGGTATCTCCTATACTAATAGAGCCACATGCTCACCGGTTTGCCACATGATGTAGGCCTATGGACTGAACAAGAAACTACCAAAAATTTTAACCAGTCATCGTTCTCACAACACTGAGGACCAGTCATTCGAAATGACTTCTCCATGCATTTTATGCATTGGTAAAAGCACTATGATGAAAAGTGTGATATGTTTTCAGGTATCTCCTATACTAATAGAGCCACATGCTCACCGGTTTGCCACATGATGTAGGCCTATGGACTGAACAAGAAACCACCAAAAATTTTAACCAGTCATCGTTCTCACAACACTGAGGACCAGTCATTCGAAATGACTTCTCCATGCATTTTATGCATTGGTAAAAGCACTATGATGAAAAGTGTGATATGTTTTCAGGTATCTCCTATACTAATAGAGCCACATGCTCACCGGTTTGCCACATGATGTAGGCCTATGGACTGAACAAGAAACCACCAAAAATTTTAACCAGTCATCGTTCTCACAACACTGAGGACCAGTCATTCGAAATGACTTCTCCATGCATTTTATGCATTGGTAAAAGCACTATGATGAAAAGTGTGATATGTTTTCAGGTATCTCCTATACTAATAGAGCCACATGCTCACCGGTTTGCCACATGATGTAGGCCTATGGACTGAACAAGAAACCACCAAAAATTTTAACCAGTCATCGTTCTCACAACACTGAGGACCAGTCATTCGAAATGACTTCTCCATGCATTTTATGCATTGGTAAAAGCACTATGATGAAAAGTGTGATATGTTTTCAGGTATCTCCTATACTAATAGAGCCACATGCTCACCGGTTTGCCACATGATGTAGGCCTATGGACTGAACAAGAAACCACCAAAAATTTTAACCAGTCATCGTTCTCACAACACTGAGGACCAGTCATTCGAAATGACTTCTCCATGCATTTTATGCATTGGTAAAAGCACTATGATGAAAAGTGTGATATGTTTTCAGGTATCTCCTATACTAATAGAGCCACATGCTCACCGGTTTGCCACATGATGTAGGCCTATGGACTGAACAAGAAACCACCAAAAATTTTAACCAGTCATCGTTCTCACAACACTGAGGACCAGTCATTCGAAATGACTTCTCCATGCATTTTATGCATTGGTAAAAGCACTATGATGAAAAGTGTGATATGTTTTCAGGTATCTCCTATACTAATAGAGCCACATGCTCACCGGTTTGCCACATGATGTAGGCCTATGGACTGAACAAGAAACCACCAAAAATTTTAACCAGTCATCGTTCTCACAACACTGAGGACCAGTCATTCGAAATGACTTCTCCATGCATTTTATGCATTGGTAAAAGCACTATGATGAAAAGTGTGATATGTTTTCAGGTATCTCCTATACTAATAGAGCCACATGCTCACCGGTTTGCCACATGATGTAGGCCTATGGACTGAACAAGAAACCACCAAAAATTTTAACCAGTCATCGTTCTCACAACACTGAGGACCAGTCATTCGAAATGACTTCTCCATGCATTTTATGCATTGGTAAAAGCACTATGATGAAAAGTGTGATATGTTTTCAGGTATCTCCTATACTAATAGAGCCACATGCTCACCGGTTTGCCACATGATGTAGGCCTATGGACTGAACAAGAAACCACCAAAATTTTAACCAGTCATCGTTCTCACAACACTGAGGACCAGTCATTCGAAATGACTTCTCCATGCATTTTATGCATTGGTAAAAGCACTATGATGAAAAGTGTGATATGTTTTCAGGTATCTCCTATACTAATAGAGCCACATGCTCACCGGTTTGCCACATGATGTAGGCCTATGGACTGAACAAGAAACCACCAAAAATTTTAACCAGTCATCGTTCTCACAACACTGAGGACCAGTCATTCGAAATGACTTCTCCATGCATTTTATGCATTGGTAAAAGCACTATGATGAAAAGTGTGATATGTTTTCAGGTATCTCCTATACTAATAGAGCCACATGCTCACCGGTTTGCCACATGATGTAGGCCTATGGACTGAACAAGAAACCACCAAAAATTTTAACCAGTCATCGTTCTCACAACACTGAGGACCAGTCATTCGAAATGACTTCTCCATGCATTTTATGCATTGGTAAAAGCACTATGATGAAAAGTGTGATATGTTTTCAGGTATCTCCTATACTAATAGAGCCACATGCTCACCGGTTTGCCACATGATGTAGGCCTATGGACTGAACAAGAAACCACCAAAATTTTAACCAGTCATCGCTCTCACAACACTGAGGACCAGTCATTCGAAATGACTTCTCCATGCATTTTATGCATTGGTAAAAGCACTATGATGAAAAGTGTGATATGTTTTCAGGTATCTCCTATACTAATAGAGCCACATGCTCACCGGTTTGCCACATGATGTAGGCCTATGGACTGAACAAGAAACCACCAAAATTTTAACCAGTCATCGTTCTCACAACACTGAGGACCAGTCATTCGAAATGACTTCTCCATGCATTTTATGCATTGGTAAAAGCACTATGATGAAAAGTGTGATATGTTTTCAGGTATCTCCTATACTAATAGAGCCACATGCTCACCGGTTTGCCACATGATGTAGGCCTATGGACTGAACAAGAAACCACCAAAAATTTTAACCAGTCATCGTTCTCACAACACTGAGGACCAGTCATTCGAAATGACTTCTCCATGCATTTTATGCATTGGTAAAAGCACTATGATGAAAAGTGTGATATGTTTTCAGGTATCTCCTATACTAATAGAGCCACATGCTCACCGGTTTGCCACATGATGTAGGCCTATGGACTGAACAAGAAACCACCAAAAATTTTAACCAGTCATCGTTCTCACAACACTGAGGACCAGTCATTCGAAATGACTTCTCCATGCATTTTATGCATTGGTAAAAGCACTATGATGAAAAGTGTGATATGTTTTCAGGTATCTCCTATACTAATAGAGCCACATGCTCACCGGTTTGCCACATGATGTAGGCCTATGGACTGAACAAGAAACCACCAAAAATTTTAACCAGTCATCGTTCTCACAACACTGAGGACCAGTCATTCGAAATGACTTCTCCATGCATTTTATGCATTGGTAAAAGCACTATGATGAAAAGTGTGATATGTTTTCAGGTATCTCCTATACTAATAGAGCCACATGCTCACCGGTTTGCCACATGATGTAGGCCTATGGACTGAACAAGAAACCACCAAAAATTTTAACCAGTCATCGTTCTCACAACACTGAGGACCAGTCATTCGAAATGACTTCTCCATGCATTTTATGCATTGGTAAAAGCACTATGATGAAAAGTGTGATATGTTTTCAGGTATCTCCTATACTAATAGAGCCACATGCTCACCGGTTTGCCACATGATGTAGGCCTATGGACTGAACAAGAAACCACCAAAAATTTTAACCAGTCATCGTTCTCACAACACTGAGGACCAGTCATTCGAAATGACTTCTCCATGCATTTTATGCATTGGTAAAAGCACTATGATGAAAAGTGTGATATGTTTTCAGGTATCTCCTATACTAATAGAGCCACATGCTCACCGGTTTGCCACATGATGTAGGCCTATGGACTGAACAAGAAACCACCCAAAATTTTAACCAGTCATCGTTCTCACAACACTGAGGACCAGTCATTCGAAATGACTTCTCCATGCATTTTATGCATTGGTAAAAGCACTATGATGAAAAGTGTGATATGTTTTCAGGTATATCCTATACTAATAGAGCCACATGCTCACCGGTTTGCCACATGATGTAGGCCTATGGACTGAACAAGAAACCACCAAAAATTTTAACCAGTCATCGTTCTCACAACACTGAGGATAAGTCATTCGAAATGACTTCTCCATGCATTTTATGCATTGGTAAAAGCACTATGATGAAAAGTGTGATATGTTTTCAGGTATCTCCTATACTAATAGAGCCACATGCTCACCGGTTTGCCACATGATGTGGGCCTATGGACTGAACAAGAAACCACCAAAAATTTTAACCAGTCATCGTTCTCACAACACTGAGGACCAGTCATTCGAAATGACTTCTCCATGCATTTTATGCATTGGTAAAAGCACTATGATGAAAAGTGTGATATGTTTTCAGGTATCTCCTATACTAATAGAGCCACATGCTCACCGGTTTGCCACATGATGTAGGCCTATGGACTGAACAAGAAACCACCAAAAATTTTAACCAGTCATCGTTCTCACAACACTGAGGACCAGTCATTCGAAATGACTTCTCCATGCATTTTATGCATTGGTAAAAGCACTATGATGAAAAGTGTGATATGTTTTCAGGTATCTCCTATACTAATAGAGCCACATGCTCACCGGTTTGCCACATGATGTAGGGCCTGTGGACTGAACAAGAAACCACCAAAAATTTTAACCAGTCATCATTCTCACAACACTGAGGACCAGTCATTCGAAATGACTTCTCCATGCATTTTATGCATTGGTAAAAGCACTATGATGAAAAGTGTGATATGTTTTCAGGTATCTCCTATACTAATAGAGCCACATGCTCACCGGTTTGCCACATGATGTAGGCCTATGGACTGAACAAGAAACCACCAAAAATTTTAACCAGTCATCGTTCTCACAACACTGAGGACCAGTCATTCGAAATGACTTCTCCATGCATTTTATGCATTGGTAAAAGCACTATGATGAAAAGTGTGATATGTTTTCAGGTATCTCCTATACTAATAGAGCCACATGCTCACCGGTTTGCCACATGATGTAGGCCTATGGACTGAACAAGAAACCACCAAAAATTTTAACCAGTCATCGTTCTCACAACACTGAGGACCAGTCATTCGAAATGACTTCTCCATGCATTTTATGCATTGGTAAAAGCACTATGATGAAAAGTGTGATATGTTTTCAGGTATCTCCTATACTAATAGAGCCACATGCTCACCGGTTTGCCACATGATGTAGGCCTATGGACTGAACAAGAAACCACCAAAAATTTAACCAGTCATCGTTCTCACAACACTGAGGACCAGTCATTCGAAATGACTTCTCCATGCATTTTATGCATTGGTAAAAGCACTATGATGAAAAGTGTGATATGTTTTCAGGTATCTCCTATACTTATTAGAGCCACATGCTCACCGGTTTGCCACATGATGTAGGCCTGTGGACTGAACAAGAAACCACCAAAAATTTTAACCAGTCATCGTTCTCACAACACTGAGGACCAGTCATTCGAAATGACTTCTCCATGCATTTTTTGCATTGGTAAAAGCACTATGATGAAAAGTGTGATATGTTTTCAGGTATCTCCTATACTAATAGAGCCACATGCTCACCGGTTTGCCACATGATGTGGGCCTATGGACTGAACAAGAAACCACCAAAAATTTTAACCAGTCATCGTTCTCACAACACTGAGGACCAGTCATTCGAAATGACTTCTCCATGCATTTTATGCATTGGTAAAAGCACTATGATGAAAAGTGTGATATGTTTTCAGGTATCTCCTATACTAATAGAGCCACATGCTCACCGGTTTGCCACATGATGTAGGCCTATGGACTGAACAAGAAACCACCAAAAATTTTAACCAGTCATCGTTCTCACAACACTGAGGACCAGTCATTCGAAATGACTTCTCCATGCATTTTATGCATTGGTAAAAGCACTATGATGAAAAGTGTGATATGTTTTCAGGTATCTCCTATACTAATAGAGCCACATGCTCACCGGTTTGTCACATGATGTAGGCCTATGGACTGAACAAGAAACCACCAAAAATTTTAACCAGTCATCGTTCTCACAACACTGAGGACCAGTCATTCGAAATGACTTCTCCATGCATTTTATGCATTGGTAAAAGCACTATGATGAAAAGTGTGATATGTTTTCAGGTATCTCCTATACTAATAGAGCCATATGCTCACCGGTTTGCCACATGATGTAGGCCTATGGACTGAACAAGAAACCACCAAAAATTTTAACCAGTCATCGTTCTCACAACACTGAGGACCAGTCATTCGAAATGACTTCTCCATGCATTCTATGCATTGGTAAAAGCACTATGATGAAAAGTGTGATATGTTTTCAGGTATCTCCTATACTAATAGAGCCACATGCTCACCGGTTTGCCACATGATGTAGGCCTATGGACTGAACAAGAAACCACCAAAAATTTTAACCAGTCATTGTTCTCACAACACTGAGGACCAGTCATTCGAAATGACTTCTCCATGCATTTTATGCATTGGTAAAAGCACTATGATGAAAAGTGTGATATGTTTTCAGGTATCTCCTATACTAATAGAGCCACATGCTCACCGGTTTGCCACATGATGTAGGCCTATGGACTGAACAAGAAACGACCAAAAATTTTAACCAGTCATCGTTCTCACAACACTGAGGACCAGTCATTCGAAATGACTTCTCCATGCATTTTATGCATTGGTAAAAGCACTATGATGAAAAGTGGGATATGTTTTCAGGTATCTCCTATACTAATAGAGCCACATGCTCACCGGTTTGTCACATGATGTAGGCCTATGGACTGAACAAGAAACCACCAAAAATTTTAACCAGTCATCGTTCTCACAACACTGAGGACCAGTCATTCGAAATGACTTCTCCATGCATTTTATGCATTGGTAAAAGCACTATGATGAAAAGTGTGATATGTTTTCAGGTATCTCCTATACTAATAGAGCCATATGCTCACCGATTTGCCACATGATGTAGGCCTATGGACTGAACAAGAAACCACCAAAAATTTTAACCAGTCATCGTTCTCACAACACTGAGGACCAGTCATTCGAAATGACTTCTCCATGCATTTTATGCATTGGTAAAAGCACTATGATGAAAAGTGAGATATGTTTTCAGGTATCTCCTATACTGATAGAGCCACATGCTCACCGGTTTGCCACATGATGTAGGCCTATGGACTGAACAAGAAACCACCAAAAATTTTAACCAGTCATCGTTCTCACAACACTGAGGACCAGTCATTCGAAATGACTTCTCCATGCATTTTATGCATTGGTAAAAGCACTATGATGAAAAGTGTGATATGTTTTCAGGTATCTCCTATACTAATAGCGCCACATGCTCACCGGTTTGCCACATGATGTAGGCCTATGGACTGAACAAGAAACCACCAAAAATTTTAACCAGTCATCGTTCTCACAACACTGAGGACCAGTCATTCGAAATGACTTCTCCATGCATTTTATGCATTGGTAAAAGCACTATGATGAAAAGTGTGATATGTTTTCAGGTATCTCCTATACTAATAGAGCCACATGCTCACCGGTTTGCCACATGATGTAGGCCTATGGACTGAACAAGAAACCACCAAAAATTTTAACCAGTCATCGTTCTCACAACACTGAGGACCAGTCATTCGAAATGACTTCTCCATGCATTTTATGCATTGGTAAAAGCACTATGATGAAAAGTGTGATATGTTTTCAGGTATCTCCTATACTAATAGAGCCACATGCTCACCGGTTTGCCACATGATGTAGGCCTATGGACTGAACAAGAAACCACCAAAAATTTTAACCAGTCATCGTTCTCACAACACTGAGGACCAGTCATTCGAAATGACTTCTCCATGCATTTTATCCATTGGTAAAAGCACTATGATGAAAAGTGTGATATGTTTTCAGGTATCTCCTATACTGATAGAGCCACATGCTCACCGGTTTGCCACATGATGTAGGCCTATGGACTGAACAAGAAACCACCAAAAATTTTAACCAGTCATCGTTCTCACAACACTGAGGACCAGTCATTCGAAATGACTTCTCCATGCATTTTATGCATTGGTAAAAGCACTATGATGAAAAGTGTGATATGTTTTCAGGTATCTCCTATACTAATAGCGCCACATGCTCACCGGTTTGCCACATGATGTAGGCCTATGGACTGAACAAGAAACCACCAAAAATTTTAACCAGTCATCGTTCTCACAACACTGAGGACCAGTCATTCGAAATGACTTCTCCATGCATTTTATGCATTGGTAAAAGCACTATGATGAAAAGTGTGATATGTTTTCAGGTATCTCCTATACTAATAGAGCCACATGCTCACCGGTTTGCCACATGATGTAGGCCTATGGACTGAACAAGAAACCACCAAAAATTTTAACCAGTCATCGTTCTCACAACACTGAGGACCAGTCATTCGAAATGACTTCTCCATGCATTTTATGCATTGGTAAAAGCACTATGATGAAAAGTGTGATATGTTTTCAGGTATCTCCTATACTAATAGAGCCACATGCTCACCGGTTTGCCACATGATGTAGGCCTATGGACTGAACAAGAAACCACCAAAAATTTTAACCAGTCATCGTTCTCACAACACTGAGGACCAGTCATTCGAAATGACTTCTCCATGCATTTTATGCATTGGTAAAAGCACTATGATGAAAAGTGTGATATGTTTTCAGGTATCTCCTATACTAATAGAGCCACATGCTCACCGGTTTGCCACAGGATGTGGGCCTATGGACTGAACAAGAAACCACCAAAAATTTTAACCAGTCATCGTTCTCACAACACTGAGGACCAGTCATTCGAAATGACTTCTCCATGCATTTTATGCATTGGTAAAAGCACTATGATGAAAAGTGTGATATGTTTTCAGGTATCTCCTATACTAATAGAGCCACATGCTCACCGGTTTGCCACATGATGTAGGCCTATGGACTGAACAAGAAACCACCAAAAATTTTAACCAGTCATTGTTCTCACAACACTGAGGACCAGTCATTCGAAATGACTTCTCCATGCATTTTATGCATTGGTAAAAGCACTATGATGAAAAGTGTGATATGTTTTCAGGTATCTCCTATACTAATAGAGCCACATGCTCACCGGTATGCCACATGATGTAGGCCTATGGACTGAACAAGAAACCACCAAAAATTTTAACCAGTCATCGTTCTCACAACACTGAGGACCAGTCATTCGAAATGACTTCTCCATGCATTTTATGCATTGGTAAAAGCACTATGATGAAAAGTGTGATATGTTTTCAGGTATCTCCTATACTAATAGAGCCACATGCTCACCGGTTTGCCACATGATGTAGGCCTATGGACTGAACAAGAAACCACCAAAAATTTTAACCAGTCATCGTTCTCACAACACTGAGGACCAGTCATTCGAAATGACTTCTCCATGCATTTTATGCATTGGTAAAAGCACTATGATGAAAAGTGTGATATGTTTTCAGGTATCTCCTGTACTAATAGAGCCACATGCTCACCGGTTTGCCACATGATGTAGGCCTATGGACTGAACAAGAAACCACCAAAAATTTTAACCAGTCATCGTTCTCACAACACTGAGGACCAGTCATTCGAAATGACTTCTCCATGCATTTTATGCATTGATAAAAGCACTATGATGAAAAGTGTGATATGTTTTCAGGTATCTCCTATACTAATAGAGCCACATGCTCACCGGTTTGCCACATGATGTAGGCCTATGGACTGAACAAGAAACCACCAAAAATTTTAACCAGTCATCGTTCTCACAACACTGAGGACCAGTCATTCGAAATGACTTCTCCATGCATTTTATGCATTGGTAAAAGCACTATGATGAAAAGTGTGATATGTTTTCAGGTATCTCCTATACTAATAGAGCCACATGCTCACCGGTTTGCCACATGATGTAGGCCTATGGACTGAACAAGAAACCACCAAAAATTTTAACCAGTCATCGTTCTCACAACACTGAGGACCAGTCATTCGAAATGACTTCTCCATGCATTTTATGCATTGGTAAAAGCACTATGATGAAAACTGTGATATGTTTTCAGGTATCTCCTATACTAATAGAGCCACATGCTCACCGGTTTGCCACATGATGTAGGCCTATGGACTGAACAAGAAACCACCAAAAATTTTAACCAGTCATCGTTCTCACAACACTGAGGACCAGTCATTCGAAATGACTTCTCCATGCATTTTATGCATTGGTAAAAGCACTATGATGAAAAGTGTGATATGTTTTCAGGTATCTCCTATACTAATAGAGCCACATGCTCACCGGTTTGCCACATGATGTAGGCCTATGGACTGAACAAGAAACCACCAAAAATTTTAACCAGTCATCGTTCTCACAACACTGAGGACCAGTCATTCGAAATGACTTCTCCATGCATTTTATGCATTGGTAAAAGCACTATGATGAAAAGTGTGATATGTTTTCAGGTATCTCCTATACTAATAGAGCCACATGCTCACCGGTTTGCCACATGATGTAGGCCTATGGACTGAACAAGAAACCACCAAAAATTTTAACCAGTCATCGTTCTCACAACACTGAGGACCAGTCATTCGAAATGACTTCTCCATGCATTTTATGCATTGGTAAAAGCACTATGATGAAAAGTGTGATATGTTTTCAGGTATCTCCTATACTAATAGAGCCACATGCTCACCGGTTTGCCACATGATGTAGGCCTATGGACTGAACAAGAAACCACCAAAAATTTTAACCAGTCATCGTTCTCACAACACTGAGGACCAGTCATTCGAAATGACTTCTCCATGCATTTTATGCATTGGTAAAAGCACTATGATGAAAAGTGTGATATGTTTTCAGGTATCTCCTATACTAATAGCGCCACATGCTCACCGGTTTGCCACATGATGTAGGCCTATGGACTGAACAAGAAACCACCAAAAATTTTAACCAGTCATCGTTCTCACAACACTGAGGACCAGTCATTCGAAATGACTTCTCCATGCATTTTATGCATTGGTAAAAGCACTATGATGAAAAGTGTGATATGTTTTCAGGTATCTCCTATACTAATAGAGCCACATGCTCACCGGTTTGCCACATGATGTAGGCCTATGGACTGAACAAGAAACCACCAAAAATTTTAACCAGTCATCGTTCTCACAACACTGAGGACCAGTCATTCGAAATGACTTCTCCATGCATTTTATGCATTGGTAAAAGCACTATGATGAAAAGTGTGATATGTTTTCAGGTATCTCCTATACTAATAGAGCCACATGCTCACCGGTTTGCCACATGATGTAGGCCTATGGACTGAACAAGAAACCACCAAAAATTTTAACCAGTCATCGTTCTCACAACACTGAGGACCAGTCATTCGAAATGACTTCTCCATGCATTTTATCCATTGGTAAAAGCACTATGATGAAAAGTGTGATATGTTTTCAGGTATCTCCTATACTGATAGAGCCACATGCTCACCGGTTTGCCACATGATGTAGGCCTATGGACTGAACAAGAAACCACCAAAAATTTTAACCAGTCATCGTTCTCACAACACTGAGGACCAGTCATTCGAAATGACTTCTCCATGCATTTTATGCATTGGTAAAAGCACTATGATGAAAAGTGTGATATGTTTTCAGGTATCTCCTATACTAATAGCGCCACATGCTCACCGGTTTGCCACATGATGTAGGCCTATGGACTGAACAAGAAACCACCAAAAATTTTAACCAGTCATCGTTCTCACAACACTGAGGACCAGTCATTCGAAATGACTTCTCCATGCATTTTATGCATTGGTAAAAGCACTATGATGAAAAGTGTGATATGTTTTCAGGTATCTCCTATACTAATAGAGCCACATGCTCACCGGTTTGCCACATGATGTAGGCCTATGGACTGAACAAGAAACCACCAAAAATTTTAACCAGTCATCGTTCTCACAACACTGAGGACCAGTCATTCGAAATGACTTCTCCATGCATTTTATGCATTGGTAAAAGCACTATGATGAAAAGTGTGATATGTTTTCAGGTATCTCCTATACTAATAGAGCCACATGCTCACCGGTTTGCCACATGATGTAGGCCTATGGACTGAACAAGAAACCACCAAAAATTTTAACCAGTCATCGTTCTCACAACACTGAGGACCAGTCATTCGAAATGACTTCTCCATGCATTTTATGCATTGGTAAAAGCACTATGATGAAAAGTGTGATATGTTTTCAGGTATCTCCTATACTAATAGAGCCACATGCTCACCGGTTTGCCACAGGATGTGGGCCTATGGACTGAACAAGAAACCACCAAAAATTTTAACCAGTCATCGTTCTCACAACACTGAGGACCAGTCATTCGAAATGACTTCTCCATGCATTTTATGCATTGGTAAAAGCACTATGATGAAAAGTGTGATATGTTTTCAGGTATCTCCTATACTAATAGAGCCACATGCTCACCGGTTTGCCACATGATGTAGGCCTATGGACTGAACAAGATACCACCAAAAATTTTAACCAGTCATTGTTCTCACAACACTGAGGACCAGTCATTCGAAATGACTTCTCCATGCATTTTATGCATTGGTAAAAGCACTATGATGAAAAGTGTGATATGTTTTCAGGTATCTCCTATACTAATAGAGCCACATGCTCACCGGTATGCCACATGATGTAGGCCTATGGACTGAACAAGAAACCACCAAAAATTTTAACCAGTCATCGTTCTCACAACACTGAGGACCAGTCATTCGAAATGACTTCTCCATGCATTTTATGCATTGGTAAAAGCACTATGATGAAAAGTGTGATATGTTTTCAGGTATCTCCTATACTAATAGAGCCACATGCTCACCGGTTTGCCACATGATGTAGGCCTATGGACTGAACAAGAAACCACCAAAAATTTTAACCAGTCATCGTTCTCACAACACTGAGGACCAGTCATTCGAAATGACTTCTCCATGCATTTTATGCATTGGTAAAAGCACTATGATGAAAAGTGTGATATGTTTTCAGGTATCTCCTGTACTAATAGAGCCACATGCTCACCGGTTTGCCACATGATGTAGGCCTATGGACTGAACAAGAAACCACCAAAAATTTTAACCAGTCATCGTTCTCACAACACTGAGGACCAGTCATTCGAAATGACTTCTCCATGCATTTTATGCATTGATAAAAGCACTATGATGAAAAGTGTGATATGTTTTCAGGTATCTCCTATACTAATAGAGCCACATGCTCACCGGTTTGCCACATGATGTAGGCCTATGGACTGAACAAGAAACCACCAAAAATTTTAACCAGTCATCGTTCTCACAACACTGAGGACCAGTCATTCGAAATGACTTCTCCATGCATTTTATGCATTGGTAAAAGCACTATGATGAAAAGTGTGATATGTTTTCAGGTATCTCCTATACTAATAGAGCCACATGCTCACCGGTTTGCCACATGATGTAGGCCTATGGACTGAACAAGAAACCACCAAAAATTTTAACCAGTCATCGTTCTCACAACACTGAGGACCAGTCATTCGAAATGACTTCTCCATGCATTTTATGCATTGGTAAAAGCACTATGATGAAAAGTGTGATATGTTTTCAGGTATCTCCTATACTAATAGAGCCACATGCTCACCGGTTTGCCACATGATGTAGGCCTATGGACTGAACAAGAAACCACCAAAAATTTTAACCAGTCATCGTTCTCACAACACTGAGGACCAGTCATTCGAAATGACTTCTCCATGCATTTTATGCATTGGTAAAAGCACTATGATGAAAAGTGTGATATGTTTTCAGGTATCTCCTATACTAATAGAGCCACATGCTCACCGGTTTGCCACATGATGTAGGCCTATGGACTGAACAAGAAACCACCAAAAATTTTAACCAGTCATCGTTCTCACAACACTGAGGACCAGTCATTCGAAATGACTTCTCCATGCATTTTATGCATTGGTAAAAGCACTATGATGAAAAGTGTGATATGTTTTCAGGTATCTCCTATACTAATAGAGCCACATGCTCACCGGTTTGCCACATGATGTAGGCCTATGGACTGAACAAGAAACCACCAAAAATTTTAACCAGTCATCGTTCTCACAACACTGAGGACCAGTCATTCGAAATGACTTCTCCATGCATTTTATGCATTGGTAAAAGCACTATGATGAAAAGTGTGATATGTTTTCAGGTATCTCCTATACTAATAGAGCCACATGCTCACCGGTTTGCCACATGATGTAGGCCTATGGACTGAACAAGAAACCACCAAAAATTTTAACCAGTCATCGTTCTCACAACACTGAGGACCAGTCATTCGAAATGACTTCTCCATGCATTTTATGCATTGGTAAAAGCACTATGATGAAAAGTGTGATATGTTTTCAGGTATCTCCTATACTAATAGAGCCACATGCTCACCGGTTTGCCACATGATGTAGGCCTATGGACTGAACAAGAAACCACCAAAAATTTTAACTAGTCATCGTTCTCACAACACTGAGGACCAGTCATTCGAAATGACTTCTCCATGCATTTTATGCATTGGTAAAAGCACTATGATGAAAAGTGTGATATGTTTTCAGGTATCTCCTATACTAATAGAGCCACATGCTCACCGGTTTGCCACATGATGTAGGCCTATGGACTGAACAAGAAACCACCAAAAATTTTAACCAGTCATTGTTCTCACAACACTGAGGACCAGTCATTCGAAATGACTTCTCCATGCATTTTATGCATTGGTAAAAGCACTATGATGAAAAGTGTGATATGTTTTCAGGTATCTCCTATACTAATAGAGCCACATGCTCACCGGTTTGCCACATGATGTAGGCCTATGGACTGAACAAGAAACCACCAAAAATTTTAACCAGTCATCGTTCTCACAACACTGAGGACCAGTCATTCGAAATGACTTCTCCATGCATTTTATGCATTGGTAAAAGCACTATGATGAAAAGTGTGATATGTTTTCAGGTATCTCCTATACTAATAGAGCCACATGCTCACCGGTTTGCCACATGATGTAGGCCTATGGACTGAACAAGAAACCACCAAAAATTTTAACCAGTCATCGTTCTCACAACACTGAGGACCAGTCATTCGAAATGACTTCTCCATGCATTTTATGCATTGGTAAAAGCACTATGATGAAAAGTGTGATATGTTTTCAGGTATCTCCTATACTAATAGAGCCACATGCTCACCGGTTTGCCACATGATGTAGGCCTATGGACTGAACAAGAAACCACCAAAAATTTTAACCAGTCATCGCTCTCACAACACTGAGGACCAGTCATTCGAAATGACTTCTCCATGCATTTTATGCATTGGTAAAAGCACTATGATGAAAAGTGTGATATGTTTTCAGGTATCTCCTATACTAATAGAGCCACATGCTCACCGGTTTGCCACATGATGTAGGCCTATGGACTGAACAAGAAACCACCAAAAATTTTAACCAGTCATCGTTCTCACAACACTGAGGACCAGTCATTCGAAATGACTTCTCCATGCATTTTATGCATTGGTAAAAGCACTATGATGAAAAGTGTGATATGTTTTCAGGTATCTCCTATACTAATAGAGCCACATGCTCACCGGTTTGCCACATGATGTAGGCCTATGGACTGAACAAGAAACCACCAAAAATTTTAACCAGTCATCGTTCTCACAACACTGAGGACCAGTCATTCGAAATGACTTCTCCATGCATTTTATGCATTGGTAAAAGCACTATGATGAAAAGTGTGATATGTTTTCAGGTATCTCCTATACTAATAGAGTCACATGCTCACCGGTTTGCCACATGATGTAGGCCTATGGACTGAACAAGAAACCACCAAAAATTTTAACCAGTCATTGTTCTCACAACACTGAGGACCAGTCATTCGAAATGACTTCTCCATGCATTTTATGCATTGGTAAAAGCACTATGATGAAAAGTGTGATATGTTTTCAGGTATCTCCTATACTAATAGAGCCACATGCTCACCGGTTTGCCACATGATGTAGGCCTATGGACTGAACAAGAAACCACCAAAAATTTTAACCAGTCATCGTTCTCACAACACTGAGGACCAGTCATTCGAAATGACTTCTCCATGCATTTTATGCATTGGTAAAAGCACTATGATGAAAAGTGTGATATGTTTTCAGGTATCTCCTATACTAATAGAGCCACATGCTCACCGGTTTGCCACATGATGTAGGCCTATGGACTGAACAAGAAACCACCAAAAATTTTAACCAGTCATCGTTCTCACAACACTGAGGACCAGTCATTCGAAATGACTTCTCCATGCATTTTATGCATTGGTAAAAGCACTATGATGAAAAGTGTGATATGTTTTCAGGTATCTCCTATACTAATAGAGCCACATGCTCACCGGTTTGCCACATGATGTAGGCCTATGGACTGAACAAGAAACCACCAAAAATTTTAACCAGTCATCGTTCTCACAACACTGAGGACCAGTCATTCGAAATGACTTCTCCATGCATTTTATGCATTGGTAAAAGCACTATGATGAAAAGTGTGATATGTTTTCAGGTATCTCCTATACTAATAGAGCCACATGCTCACCGGTTTGCCACATGATGTAGGCCTATGGACTGAACAAGAAACCACCAAAAATTTTAACTAGTCATCGTTCTCACAACACTGAGGACCAGTCATTCGAAATGACTTCTCCATGCATTTTATGCATTGGTAAAAGCACTATGATGAAAAGTGTGATATGTTTTCAGGTATCTCCTATACTAATAGAGCCACATGCTCACCGGTTTGCCACATGATGTAGGCCTATGGACTGAACAAGAAACCACCAAAAATTTTAACCAGTCATTGTTCTCACAACACTGAGGACCAGTCATTTGAAATGACTTCTCCATGCATTTTATGCATTGGTAAAAGCACTATGATGAAAAGTGTGATATGTTTTCAGGTATCTCCTATACTAATAGAGCCACATGCTCACCGGTTTGCCACATGATGTAGGCCTATGGACTGAACAAGAAACCACCAAAAATTTTAACCAGTCATCGTTCTCACAACACTGAGGACCAGTCATTCGAAATGACTTCTCCATGCATTTTATGCATTGGTAAAAGCACTATGATGAAAAGTGTGATATGTTTTCAGGTATCTCCTATACTAATAGAGCCACATGCTCACCGGTTTGCCACATGATGTAGGCCTATGGACTGAACAAGAAACCACCAAAAATTTTAACCAGTCATCGTTCTCACAACACTGAGGACCAGTCATTCGAAATGACTTCTCCATGCATTTTATGCATTGGTAAAAGCACTATGATGAAAAGTGTGATATGTTTTCAGGTATCTCCTATACTAATAGAGCCACATGCTCACCGGTTTGCCACATGATGTAGGCCTATGGACTGAACAAGAAACCACCAAAAATTTTAACCAGTTATCGCTCTCACAACACTGAGGACCAGTCATTCGAAATGACTTCTCCATGCATTTTATGCATTGGTAAAAGCACTATGATGAAAAGTGTGATATGTTTTCAGGTATCTCCTATACTAATAGAGCCACATGCTCACCGGTTTGCCACATGATGTAGGCCTATGGACTGAACAAGAAACCACCAAAAATTTTAACCAGTCATCGTTCTCACAACACTGAGGACCAGTCATTCGAAATGACTTCTCCATGCATTTTATGCATTGGTAAAAGCACTATGATGAAAAGTGTGATATGTTTTCAGGTATCTCCTATACTAATAGAGCCACATGCTCACCGGTTTGCCACATGATGTAGGCCTATGGACTGAACAAGAAACCACCAAAAATTTTAACCAGTCATCGTTCTCACAACACTGAGGACCAGTCATTCGAAATGACTTCTCCATGCATTTTATGCATTGGTAAAAGCACTATGATGAAAAGTGTGATATGTTTTCAGGTATCTCCTATACTAATAGAGTCACATGCTCACCGGTTTGCCACATGATGTAGGCCTATGGACTGAACAAGAAACCACCAAAAATTTTAACCAGTCATTGTTCTCACAACACTGAGGACCAGTCATTCGAAATGACTTCTCCATGCATTTTATGCATTGGTAAAAGCACTATGATGAAAAGTGTGATATGTTTTCAGGTATCTCCTATACTAATAGAGCCACATGCTCACCGGTTTGCCACATGATGTAGGCCTATGGACTGAACAAGAAACCACCAAAAATTTTAACCAGTCATCGTTCTCACAACACTGAGGACCAGTCATTCGAAATGACTTCTCCATGCATTTTATGCATTGGTAAAAGCACTATGATGAAAAGTGTGATATGTTTTCAGGTATCTCCTATACTAATAGAGCCACATGCTCACCGGTTTGCCACATGATGTAGGCCTATGGACTGAACAAGAAACCACCAAAAATTTTAACCAGTCATCGTTCTCACAACACTGAGGACCAGTCATTCGAAATGACTTCTCCATGCATTTTATGCATTGGTAAAAGCACTATGATGAAAAGTGTGATATGTTTTCAGGTATCTCCTATACTAATAGAGCCACATGCTCACCGGTTTGCCACATGATGTAGGCCTATGGACTGAACAAGAAACCACCAAAAATTTTAACCAGTCATCGTTCTCACAACACTGAGGACCAGTCATTCGAAATGACTTCTCCATGCATTTTATGCATTGGTAAAAGCACTATGATGAAAAGTGTGATATGTTTTCAGGTATCTCCTATACTAATAGAGCCACATGCTCACCGGTTTGCCACATGATGTAGGCCTATGGACTGAACAAGAAACCACCCAAAATTTTAACCAGTCATCGTTCTCACAACACTGAGGACCAGTCATTCGAAATGACTTCTCCATGCATTTTATGCATTGGTAAAAGCACTATGATGAAAAGTGTGATATGTTTTCAGGTATCTCCTATACTAATAGAGCCACATGCTCACCGGTTTGCCACATGATGTAGGCCTATGGACTGAACAAGAAACCACCAAAAATTTTAACCAGTCATCGTTCTCACAACACTGAGGATAAGTCATTCGAAATGACTTCTCCATGCATTTTATGCATTGGTAAAAGCACTATGATGAAAAGTGTGATATGTTTTCAGGTATCTCCTATACTAATAGAGCCACATGCTCACCGGTTTGCCACATGATGTGGGCCTATGGACTGAACAAGAAACCACCAAAAATTTTAACCAGTCATCGTTCTCACAACACTGAGGACCAGTCATTCGAAATGACTTCTCCATGCATTTTATGCATTGGTAAAAGCACTATGATGAAAAGTGTGATATGTTTTCAGGTATCTCCTATACTAATAGAGCCACATGCTCACCGGTTTGCCACATGATGTAGGCCTATGGACTGAACAAGAAACCACCAAAAATTTTAACCAGTCATCGTTCTCACAACACTGAGGACCAGTCATTCGAAATGACTTCTCCATGCATTTTATGCATTGGTAAAAGCACTATGATGAAAAGTGTGATATGTTTTCAGGTATCTCCTATACTAATAGAGCCACATGCTCACCGGTTTGCCACATGATGTGGGCCTGTGGACTGAACAAGAAACCACCAAAAATTTTAACCAGTCATCATTCTCACAACACTGAGGACCAGTCATTCGAAATGACTTCTCCATGCATTTTATGCATTGGTAAAAGCACTATGATGAAAAGTGTGATATGTTTTCAGGTATCTCCTATACTAATAGAGCCACATGCTCACCGGTTTGCCACATGATGTAGGCCTATGGACTGAACAAGAAACCACCAAAAATTTTAACCAGTCATCGTTCTCACAACACTGAGGACCAGTCATTCGAAATGACTTCTCCATGCATTTTATGCATTGGTAAAAGCACTATGATGAAAAGTGTGATATGTTTTCAGGTATCTCCTATACTAATAGAGCCACATGCTCACCGGTTTGCCACATGATGTAGGCCTATGGACTGAACAAGAAACCACCAAAAATTTTAACCAGTCATCGTTCTCACAACACTGAGGACCAGTCATTCGAAATGACTTCTCCATGCATTTTATGCATTGGTAAAAGCACTATGATGAAAAGTGTGATATGTTTTCAGGTATCTCCTATACTAATAGAGCCACATGCTCACCGGTTTGCCACATGATGTAGGCCTATGGACTGAACAAGAAACCACCAAAAATTTTAACCAGTCATCGTTCTCACAACACTGAGGACCAGTCATTCGAAATGACTTCTCCATGCATTTTATGCATTGGTAAAAGCACTATGATGAAAAGTGTGATATGTTTTCAGGTATCTCCTATATTATTAGAGCCACATGGTCACCGGTTTGCCACATGATGTAGGCCTGTGGACTGAACAAGAAACCACCAAAAATTTTAACCAGTCATCGTTCTCACAACACTGAGGACCAGTCATTCGAAATGACTTCTCCATGCATTTTTTGCATTGGTAAAAGCACTATGATGAAAAGTGTGATATGTTTTCAGGTATCTCCTATACTAATAGAGCCACATGCTCACCGGTTTGCCACATGATGTGGGCCTATGGACTGAACAAGAAACCACCAAAAATTTTAACCAGTCATCGTTCTCACAACACTGAGGACCAGTCATTCGAAATGACTTCTCCATGCATTTTATGCATTGGTAAAAGCACTATGATGAAAAGTGTGATATGTTTTCAGGTATCTCCTATACTAATAGAGCCACATGCTCACCGGTTTGCCACATGATGTAGGCCTATGGACTGAACAAGAAACCACCAAAAATTTTAACCAGTCATCGTTCTCACAACACTGAGGACCAGTCATTCGAAATGACTTCTCCATGCATTTTATGCATTGGTAAAAGCACTATGATGAAAAGTGTGATATGTTTTCAGGTATCTCCTATACTAATAGAGCCACATGCTCACCGGTTTGTCACATGATGTAGGCCTATGGACTGAACAAGAAACCACCAAAAATTTGTCATCGTTCTCACAAACACTGAAGGACCAGTCATTCGAATGACTTCTCCATGCATTTTATGCATTGGTAAATGCACTATGATGAAAAGTGTGATATGTTTTCAGGTATCTCCTAGTACTAATAGAGCCACATGCTCACCGGTTTGCCACATGATGTAGGCCTATGGACTGAACAAGAAACCACCAAAAATTTTAACCAGTCATCGTTCTCACAACACTGAGGACCAGTCATTCGAAATGACTTCTCCATGCATTTTATGCATTGGTAAAAGCACTATGATGAAAAGTGTGATATGTTTTCAGGTATCTCCTATACTAATAGAGCCACATGCTCACCGGTTTGCCACATGATGTAGGCCTATGGACTGAACAAGAAACCACCAAAAATTTTAACCAGTCATCGTTCTCACAACACTGAGGACCAGTCATTCGAAATGACTTCTCCATGCATTTTATGCATTGGTAAAAGCACTATGATGAAAAGTGTGATATGTTTTCAGGTATCTCCTATACTAATAGAGCCACATGCTCACCGGTTTGCCACATGATGTAGGCCTATGGACTGAACAAGAAACCACCAAAAATTTTAACCAGTCATCGTTCTCACAACACTGAGGACCAGTCATTCGAAATGACTTCTCCATGCATTTTATGCATTGGTAAAAGCACTATGATGAAAAGTGTGATATGTTTTCAGGTATCTCCTATACTAATAGAGCCACATGCTCACCGGTTTGCCACATGATGTAGGCCTATGGACTGAACAAGAAACCACCAAAAATTTTAACCAGTCATCGTTCTCACAACACTGAGGACCAGTCATTCGAAATGACTTCTCCATGCATTTTATGCATTGGTAAAAGCACTATGATGAAAAGTGTGATATGTTTTCAGGTATCTCCTATACTAATAGAGCCACATGCTCACCGGTTTGCCACATGATGTAGGCCTATGGACTGAACAAGAAACCACCAAAAATTTTAACCAGTCATCGTTCTCACAACACTGAGGACCAGTCATTCGAAATGACTTCTCCATGCATTTTATGCATTGGTAAAAGCACTATGATGAAAAGTGTGATATGTTTTCAGGTATCTCCTATACTAATAGAGCCACATGCTCACCGGTTTGCCACATGATGTAGGCCTATGGACTGAACAAGAAACCACCAAAAATTTTAACCAGTCATCGTTCTCACAACACTGAGGACCAGTCATTCGAAATGACTTCTCCATGCATTTTATGCATTGGTAAAAGCACTATGATGAAAAGTGTGATATGTTTTCAGGTATCTCCTATACTAATAGAGCCACATGCTCACACGGTTTGCCACATGATGTAGGCCTATGGACTGAACAAGAAACCACCAAAAATTTTAACCAGTCATCGTTCTCACAACACTGAGGACCAGTCATTCGAAATGACTTCTCCATGCATTTTATGCATTGGTAAAAGCACTATGATGAAAAGTGTGATATGTTTTCAGGTATCTCCTATACTAATAGAGCCACATGCTCACCCGGTTTGCCACATGATGTAGGCCTATGGACTGAACAAGAAACCACCAAAAATTTTAACCAGTCATCGTTCTCACAACACTGAGGACCAGTCATTCGAAATGACTTCTCCATGCATTTTATGCATTGGTAAAAGCACTATGATGAAAAGTGTGATATGTTTTCAGGTATCTCCTATACTAATAGAGCCACATGCTCACCGGTTTGCCACATGATGTAGGCCTATGGACTGAACAAGAAACCACCAAAAATTTTAACCAGTCATCGTTCTCACAACACTGAGGACCAGTCATTCGAAATGACTTCTCCATGCATTTTATGCATTGGTAAAAGCACTATGATGAAAAGTGTGATATGTTTTCAGGTATCTCCTATTTACTAATAGAGCCACATGCTCACCGGTTTGCCACATGCTGTAGGCCTATGGACTGAACAAGAAACCACCAAAAATTTTAACCAGTCATCGTTCTCACAACACTGAGGACCAGTCATTCGAAATGACTTCTCCATGCATTTTATGCATTGGTAAAAGCACTATGATGAAAAGTGTGATATGTTTTCAGGTATCTCCTATACTAATAGAGCCACATGCTCACCGGTTTGCCACATGCTGTAGGCCTATGGACTGAACAAGAAACCACCAAAAATTATTAACCAGTCATCGTTCTCACAACACTGAGGACCAGTCATTCGAAATGACTTCTCCATGCATTTTATGCATTGGTAAAAGCACTATGATGAAAAGTGTGATATGTTTTCAGGTATCTCCTATACTAATAGAGCCACATGCTCACCGGTTTGCCACATGATGTAGGCCTATGGACTGAACAAGAAACCACCAAAAATTTTAACCAGTCATCGTTCTCACAACACTGAGGACCAGTCATTCGAAATGACTTCTCCATGCATTTTATGCATTGGTAAAAGCACTATGATGAAAAGTGTGATATGTTTTCAGGTATCTCCTATACTAATAGAGCCACATGCTCACCGGTTTGCCACATGATGTAGGCCTATGGACTGAACAAGAAACCACCAAAAATTTTAACCAGTCATCGTTCTCACAACACTGAGGACCAGTCATTCGAAATGACTTCTCCATGCATTTTATGCATTGGTAAAAGCACTATGATGAAAAGTGTGATATGTTTTCAGGTATCTCCTATACTAATAGAGCCACATGCTCACCGGTTTGCCACATGATGTAGGCCTATGGACTGAACAAGAAACCACCAAAAATTTTAACCAGTCATCGTTCTCACAACACTGAGGACCAGTCATTCGAAATGACTTCTCCATGCATTTTATGCATTGGTAAAAGCACTATGATGAAAAGTGTGATATGTTTTCAGGTATCTCCTATACTAATAGAGCCACATGCTCACCGGTTTGCCACATGATGTAGGCCTATGGACTGAACAAGAAACCACCAAAAATTTTAACCAGTCATCGTTTCTCACAACACTGAGGACCAGTCATTCGAAATGACTTCTCCATGCATTTTATGCATTGGTAAAAGCACTATGATGAAAAGTGTGATATGTTTTCAGGTATCTCCTATACTAATAGAGCCACATGCTCACCAGGTTTGCCACATGATGTAGGCCTATGGACTGAACAAGAAACCACCAAAAATTTTAACCAGTCATCGTTCTCACAACACTGAGGACCAGTCATTCGAAATGACTTCTCCATGCATTTTATGCATTGGTAAAAGCACTATGATGAAAAGTGTGATATGTTTTCAGGTATCTCCTATACTAATAGAGCCACATGCTCACCGGTTTGCCACATGATGTAGGCCTATGGACTGAACAAGAAACCACCAAAAATTTTAACCAGTCATCGTTCTCACAACACTGAGGACCAGTCATTCGAAATGACTTCTCCATGCATTTTATGCATTGGTAAAAGCACTATGATGAAAAGTGTGATATGTTTTCAGGTATCTCCTATACTAATAGAGCCACATGCTCACCGCGTTTGCCACATGATGTAGGCCTATGGACTGAACAAGAAACCACCAAAAATTTTAACCAGTCATCGTTCTCACAACACTGAGGACCAGTCATTCGAAATGACTTCTCCATGCATTTTATGCATTGGTAAAAGCACTATGATGAAAAGTGTGATATGTTTTCAGGTATCTCCTATACTAATAGAGCCACATGCTCACCGGTTTGCCACATGATGTAGGCCTATGGACTGAACAAGAAACCACCAAAAATTTTAACCAGTCATCGTTCTCACAACACTGGACCAGTCATTCGAAATGACTTCTCCATGCATTTTATGCATTGGTAAAAGCACTATGATGAAAAGTGTGATATGTTTTCAGGTATCTCCTATACTAATAGAGCCACATGCTCACCGGTTTGCCACATGATGTAGGCCTATGGACTGAACAAGAAACCACCAAAAATTTTAACCAGTCATCGTTCTCACAACACTGAGGACCAGTCATTCGAAATGACTTCTCCATGCATTTTATGCATTGGTAAAAGCACTATGATGAAAAGTGTGATATGTTTTCAGGTATCTCCTATACTAATAGAGCCACATGCTCACCGGTTTGCCACATGATGTAGGCCTATGGACTGAACAAGAAACCACCAAAAATTTTAACCAGTCATCGTTCTCACAACACTGAGGACCAGTCATTCGAAATGACTTCTCCATGCATTTTATGCATTGGTAAAAGCACTATGATGAAAAGTGTGATATGTTTTCAGGTATCTCCTATACTAATAGAGCCACATGCTCACCGGTTTGCCACATGATGTAGGCCTATGGACTGAACAAGAAACCACCAAAAATTTTAACCAGTCATCGTTCTCACAACACTGAGGACCAGTCATTCGAAATGACTTCTCCATGCATTTTATGCATTGGTAAAAGCACTATGATGAAAAGTGTGATATGTTTTCAGGTATCTCCTATACTAATAGAGCCACATGCTCACCGGTTTGCCACATGATGTAGGCCTATGGACTGAACAAGAAACCACCAAAAATTTTAACCAGTCATCGTTCTCACAACACTGAGGACCAGTCATTCGAAATGACTTCTCCATGCATTTTATGCATTGGTAAAAGCACTATGATGAAAAGTGTGATATGTTTTCAGGTATCTCCTATACTAATAGAGCCACATGCTCACCGGTTTGCCACATGATGTAGGCCTATGGACTGAACAAGAAACCACCAAAAATTTTAACCAGTCATCGTTCTCACAACACTGAGGACCAGTCATTCGAAATGACTTCTCCATGCATTTTATGCATTGGTAAAAGCACTATGATGAAAAGTGTGATATGTTTTCAGGTATCTCCTATACTAATAGAGCCACATGCTCACCGGTTTGCCACATGATGTAGGCCTATGGACTGAACAAGAAACCACCAAAAATTTTAACCAGTCATCGTTCTCACAACACTGAGGACCAGTCATTCGAAATGACTTCTCCATGCATTTTATGCATTGGTAAAAGCACTATGATGAAAAGTGTGATATGTTTTCAGGTATCTCCTATACTAATAGAGCCACATGCTCACCGGTTTGCCACATGATGTAGGCCTATGGACTGAACAAGAAACCACCAAAAATTTTAACCAGTCATCGTTCTCACAACACTGAGGACCAGTCATTCGAAATGACTTCTCCATGCATTTTATGCATTGGTAAAAGCACTATGATGAAAAGTGTGATATGTTTTCAGGTATCTCCTATACTAATAGAGCCACATGCTCACCGGTTTGCCACATGATGTAGGCCTATGGACTGAACAAGAAACCACCAAAAATTTTAACCAGTCATCGTTCTCACAACACTGAGGACCAGTCATTCGAAATGACTTCTCCATGCATTTTATGCATTGGTAAAAGCACTATGATGAAAAGTGTGATATGTTTTCAGGTATCTCCTATACTAATAGAGCCACATGCTCACCGGTTTGCCACATGATGTAGGCCTATGGACTGAACAAGAAACCACCAAAAATTTTAACCAGTCATCGTTCTCACAACACTGAGGACCAGTCATTCGAAATGACTTCTCCATGCATTTTATGCATTGGTAAAAGCACTATGATGAAAAGTGTGATATGTTTTCAGGTATCTCCTATACTAATAGAGCCACATGCTCACCGGTTTGCCACATGATGTAGGCCTATGGACTGAACAAGAAACCACCAAAAATTTTAACCAGTCATCGTTCTCACAACACTGAGGACCAGTCATTCGAAATGACTCTGACTCATGCATTTTATGCATTGGTAAAAGCACTATGATGAAAAGTGTGATATGTTTTCAGGTATCTCCTATACTAATAGAGCCACATGCTCACCGGTTTGCCACATGATGTAGGCCTATGGACTGAACAAGAAACCACCAAAAATTTTAACCAGTCATCGTTCTCACAACACTGAGGACCAGTCATTCGAAATGACTTCTCCATGCATTTTATGCATTGGTAAAAGCACTATGATGAAAAGTGTGATATGTTTTCAGGTATCTCCTATACTAATAGAGCCACATGCTCACCGGTTTGCCACATGATGTAGGCCTATGGACTGAACAAGAAACCACCAAAAATTTTAACCAGTCATCGTTCTCACAACACTGAGGACCAGTCATTCGAAATGACTTCTCCATGCATTTTATGCATTGGTAAAAGCACTATGATGAAAAGTGTGATATGTTTTCAGGTATCTCCTATACTAATAGAGCCACATGCTCACCGGTTTGCCACATGATGTAGGCCTATGGACTGAACAAGAAACCACCAAAAATTTTAACCAGTCATCGTTCTCACAACACTGAGGACCAGTCATTCGAAATGACTTCTCCATGCATTTTATGCATTGGTAAAAGCACTATGATGAAAAGTGTGATATGTTTTCAGGTATCTCCTATACTAATAGAGCCACATGCTCACCGGTTTGCCACATGATGTAGGCCTATGGACTGAACAAGAAACCACCAAAAATTTTAACCAGTCATCGTTCTCACAACACTGAGGACCAGTCATTCGAAATGACTTCTCCATGCATTTTATGCATTGGTAAAAGCACTATGATGAAAAGTGTGATATGTTTTCAGGTATCTCCTATACTAATAGAGCCACATGCTCACCGGTTTGCCACATGATGTAGGCCTATGGACTGAACAAGAAACCACCAAAAATTTTAACCAGTCATCGTTCTCACAACACTGAGGACCAGTCATTCGAAATGACTTCTCCATGCATTTTATGCATTGGTAAAAGCACTATGATGAAAAGTGTGATATGTTTTCAGGTATCTCCTATACTAATAGAGCCACATGCTCACCGGTTTGCCACATGATGTAGGCCTATGGACTGAACAAGAAACCACCAAAAATTTTAACCAGTCATCGTTCTCACAACACTGAGGACCAGTCATTCGAAATGACTTCTCCATGCATTTTATGCATTGGTAAAAGCACTATGATGAAAAGTGTGATATGTTTTCAGGTATCTCCTATACTAATAGAGCCACATGCTCACCGGTTTGCCACATGATGTAGGCCTATGGACTGAACAAGAAACCACCAAAAATTTTAACCAGTCATCGTTCTCACAACACTGAGGACCAGTCATTCGAAATGACTTCTCCATGCATTTTATGCATTGGTAAAAGCACTATGATGAAAAGTGTGATATGTTTTCAGGTATCTCCTATACTAATAGAGCCACATGCTCACCGGTTTGCCACATGATGTAGGCCTATGGACTGAACAAGAAACCACCAAAAATTTTAACCAGTCATCGTTCTCACAACACTGAGGACCAGTCATTCGAAATGACTTCTCCATGCATTTTATGCATTGGTAAAAGCACTATGATGAAAAGTGTGATATGTTTTCAGGTATCTCCTATACTAATAGAGCCACATGCTCACCGGTTTGCCACATGATGTAGGCCTATGGACTGAACAAGAAACCACCAAAAATTTTAACCAGTCATCGTTCTCACAACACTGAGGACCAGTCATTCGAAATGACTTCTCCATGCATTTTATGCATTGGTAAAAGCACTATGATGAAAAGTGTGATATGTTTTCAGGTATCTCCTATACTAATAGAGCCACATGCTCACCGGTTTGCCACATGATGTAGGCCTATGGACTGAACAAGAAACCACCAAAAATTTTAACCAGTCATCGTTCTCACAACACTGAGGACCAGTCATTCGAAATGACTTCTCCATGCATTTTATGCATTGGTAAAAGCACTATGATGAAAAGTGTGATATGTTTTCAGGTATCTCCTATACTAATAGAGCCACATGCTCACCGGTTTGCCACATGATGTAGGCCTATGGACTGAACAAGAAACCACCAAAAATTTTAACCAGTCATCGTTCTCACAACACTGAGGACCAGTCATTCGAAATGACTTCTCCATGCATTTTATGCATTGGTAAAAGCACTGGTAAAAGCACTATGATGAAAAGTGTGATATGTTTTCAGGTATCTCCTATACTAATAGAGCCACATGCTCACCGGTTTGCCACATGATGTAGGCCTATGGACTGAACAAGAAACCACCAAAAATTTTAACCAGTCATCGTTCTCACAACACTGAGGACCAGTCATTCGAAATGACTTCACCATGCATTTTATGCATTGGTAAAAGCACTATGATGAAAAGTGTGATATGTTTTCAGGTATCTCCTATACTAATAGAGCCACATGCTCACCGGTTTGCCACATGATGTAGGCCTATGGACTGAACAAGAAACCACCAAAAATTTTAACCAGTCATCGTTCTCACAACACTGAGGACCAGTCATTCGAAATGACTTCTCCATGCATTTTATGCATTGGTAAAAGCACTATGATGAAAAGTGTGATATGTTTTCAGGTATCTCCTATACTAATAGAGCCACATGCTCACCGGTTTGCCACATGAGGTAGGCCTATGGACTGAACAAGAAACCACCAAAAATTTTAACCAGTCATCGTTCTCACAACACTGAGGACCAGTCATTCGAAATGACTTCTCCATGCATTTTATGCATTGGTAAAAGCACTATGATGAAAAGTGTGATGTTTTCAGGTGTCTCCTATGCTAATAGAGCCACATGCTCACCGGTTTGCCACATGATGTAGGCCTATGGACTGAACAAGAAACCACCAAAAATATTAACCAGTCATCGTTCTCACAACACTGAGGACCAGTCATTCGAAATGACTTCTCCATGCATTTTATGCATTGGTAAAAGCACTATGATGAAAAGTGTGATATGTTTTCAGGTATCTCCTATACTAATAGAGCCACATGCTCACCGGTTTGCCACATGATGTAGGCCTATGGACTGAACAAGAAACCACCAAAAATTTTAACCAGTCATCGTTCTCACAACACTGAGGACCAGTCATTCGAAATGACTTCTCCATGCATTTTATGCATTGGTAAAAGCACTATGATGAAAAGTGTGATATGTTTTCAGGTATCTCCTATACTAATAGAGCCACATGCTCACCGGTTTGCCACATGATGTAGGCCTATGGACTGAACAAGAAACCACCAAAAATTTTAACCAGTCATCGTTCTCACAACACTGAGGACCAGTCATTCGAAATGACTTCACCATGCATTTTATGCATTGGTAAAAGCACTATGATGAAAAGTGTGATATGTTTTCAGGTATCTCCTATACTAATAGAGCCACATGCTCACCGGTTTGCCACATGATGTAGGCCTATGGACTGAACAAGAAACCACCAAAAATTTTAACCAGTCATCGTTCTCACAACACTGAGGACCAGTCATTCGAACAGACTTCACCATGCATTTTATGCATTGGTAAAAGCACTATGATGAAAAGTGTGATATGTTTTCAGGTATCTCCTATACTAATAGAGCCACATGCTCACCGGTTTGCCACATGATGTAGGCCTATGGACTGAACAAGAAACCACCAAAAATTTTAACCAGTCATCGTTCTCACAACACTGAGGACCAGTCATTCGAAATGACTTCTCCATGCATTTTATGCATTGGTAAAAGCACTATGATGAAAAGTGTGATATGTTTTCAGGTATCTCCTATACTAATAGAGCCACATGCTCACCGGTTTGCCACATGAGGTAGGCCTATGGACTGAACAAGAAACCACCAAAAATTTTAACCAGTCATCGTTCTCACAACACTGAGGACCAGTCATTCGAAATGACTTCTCCATGCATTTTATGCATTGGTAAAAGCACTATGATGAAAAGTGTGATGTTTTCAGGTGTCTCCTATGCTAATAGAGCCACATGCTCACCGGTTTGCCACATGATGTAGGCCTATGGACTGAACAAGAAACCACCAAAAATATTAACCAGTCATCGTTCTCACAACACTGAGGACCAGTCATTCGAAATGACTTCTCCATGCATTTTATGCATTGGTAAAAGCACTATGATGAAAAGTGTGATATGTTTTCAGGTATCTCCTATACTAATAGAGCCACATGCTCACCGGTTTGCCACATGATGTAGGCCTATGGACTGAACAAGAAACCACCAAAAATTTTAACCAGTCATCGTTCTCACAACACTGAGGACCAGTCATTCGAAATGACTTCTCCATGCATTTTATGCATTGGTAAAAGCACTATGATGAAAAGTGTGATATGTTTTCAGGTATCTCCTATACTAATAGAGCCACATGCTCACCGGTTTGCCACATGATGTAGGCCTATGGACTGAACAAGAAACCACCAAAAATTTTAACCAGTCATCGTTCTCACAACACTGAGGACCAGTCATTCGAAATGACTTCACCATGCATTTTATGCATTGGTAAAAGCACTATGATGAAAAGTGTGATATGTTTTCAGGTATCTCCTATACTAATAGAGCCACATGCTCACCGGTTTGCCACATGATGTAGGCCTATGGACTGAACAAGAAACCACCAAAAATTTTAACCAGTCATCGTTCTCACAACACTGAGGACCAGTCATTCGAAATGACTTCTCCATGCATTTTATGCATTGGTAAAAGCACTATGAAGAAAAGTGTGATATGTTTTCAGGTATCTCCTATACTAATAGAGCCACATGCTCACCGGTTTGCCACATGATGTAGGCCTATGGACTGAACAAGAAACCACCAAAAATTTTAACCAGTCATCGTTCTCACAACACTGAGGACCAGTCATTCGAAATGACTTCTCCATGCATTTTATGCATTGGTAAAAGCACTATGATGAAAAGTGTGATATGTTTTCAGGTATCTCCTATACTAATAGAGCCACATGCTCACCGGTTTGCCACATGATGTAGGCCTATGGACTGAACAAGAAACCACCAAAAATTTTAACCAGTCATCGTTCTCACAACACTGAGGACCAGTCATTCGAAATGACTTCTCCATGCATTTTATGCATTGGTAAAAGCACTATGATGAAAAGTGTGATATGTTTTCAGGTATCTCCTATACTAATAGAGCCACATGCTCACCGGTTTGCCACATGATGTAGGCCTATGGACTGAACAAGAAACCACCAAAAATTTTAACCAGTCATCGTTCTCACAACACTGAGGACCAGTCATTCGAAATGACTTCTCCATGCATTTTATGCATTGGTAAAAGCACTATGATGAAAAGTGTGATATGTTTTCAGGTATCTCCTATACTAATAGAGCCACATGCTCACCGGTTTGCCACATGATATAGGCCTATGGACTGAACAAGAAACCACCAAAAATTTTAACCAGTCATCGTTCTCACAACACTGAGGACCAGTCATTCGAAATGACTTCTCCATGCATTTTATGCATTGGTAAAAGCACTATGATTGAAACGTGTGATATGTTTTCAGGTATCTCCTATACTAATAGAGCCACATGCTCACCGGTTTGCCACATGATGTAGGCCTATGGACTGAACAAGAAACCACCAAAAATTTTAACCAGTCATCATTCTCACAACACTGAGGACCAGTCATTCGAAATGACTTCTCCATGCATTTTATGCATTGGTAAAAGCACTATGATGAAAAGTGTGATATGTTTTCAGGTATCTCCTATACTAATAGAGCCACATGCTCACCGGTTTGCCACATGATGTAGGCCTATGGACTGAACAAGAAACCACCAAAAATTTTAACCAGTCATCGTTCTCACAACACTGAGGACCAGTCATTCGAAATGACTTCACCATGCATTTTATGCATTGGTAAAAGCACTATGATGAAAAGTGTGATATGTTTTCAGGTATCTCCTATACTAATAGAGCCACATGCTCACCGGTTTGCCACATGATGTAGGCCTATGGACTGAACAAGAAACCACCAAAAATTTTAACCAGTCATCGTTCTCACAACACTGAGGACCAGTCATTCGAAATGACTTCTCCATGCATTTTATGCATTGGTAAAAGCACTATGATGAAAAGTGTGATATGTTTTCAGGTATCTCCTATACTAATAGAGCCACATGCTCACCGGTTTGCCACATGAGGTAGGCCTATGGACTGAACAAGAAACCACCAAAAATTTTAACCAGTCATCGTTCTCACAACACTGAGGACCAGTCATTCGAAATGACTTCTCCATGCATTTTATGCATTGGTAAAAGCACTATGATGAAAAGTGTGATGTTTTCAGGTGTCTCCTATGCTAATAGAGCCACATGCTCACCGGTTTGCCACATGATGTAGGCCTATGGACTGAACAAGAAACCACCAAAAATATTAACCAGTCATCGTTCTCACAACACTGAGGACCAGTCATTCGAAATGACTTCTCCATGCATTTTATGCATTGGTAAAAGCACTATGATGAAAAGTGTGATATGTTTTCAGGTATCTCCTATACTAATAGAGCCACATGCTCACCGGTTTGCCACATGATGTAGGCCTATGGACTGAACAAGAAACCACCAAAAATTTTAACCAGTCATCGTTCTCACAACACTGAGGACCAGTCATTCGAAATGACTTCTCCATGCATTTTATGCATTGGTAAAAGCACTATGATGAAAAGTGTGATATGTTTTCAGGTATCTCCTATACTAATAGAGCCACATGCTCACCGGTTTGCCACATGATGTAGGCCTATGGACTGAACAAGAAACCACCAAAAATTTTAACCAGTCATCGTTCTCACAACACTGAGGACCAGTCATTCGAAATGACTTCACCATGCATTTTATGCATTGGTAAAAGCACTATGATGAAAAGTGTGATATGTTTTCAGGTATCTCCTATACTAATAGAGCCACATGCTCACCGGTTTGCCACATGATGTAGGCCTATGGACTGAACAAGAAACCACCAAAAATTTTAACCAGTCATCGTTCTCACAACACTGAGGACCAGTCATTCGAAATGACTTCACCATGCATTTTATGCATTGGTAAAAGCACTATGATGAAAAGTGTGATATGTTTTCAGGTATCTCCTATACTAATAGAGCCACATGCTCACCGGTTTGCCACATGATGTAGGCCTATGGACTGAACAAGAAACCACCAAAAATTTTAACCAGTCATCGTTCTCACAACACTGAGGACCAGTCATTCGAAATGACTTCTCCATGCATTTTATGCATTGGTAAAAGCACTATGATGAAAAGTGTGATATGTTTTCAGGTATCTCCTATACTAATAGAGCCACATGCTCACCGGTTTGCCACATGAGGTAGGCCTATGGACTGAACAAGAAACCACCAAAAATTTTAACCAGTCATCGTTCTCACAACACTGAGGACCAGTCATTCGAAATGACTTCTCCATGCATTTTATGCATTGGTAAAAGCACTATGATGAAAAGTGTGATGTTTTCAGGTGTCTCCTATGCTAATAGAGCCACATGCTCACCGGTTTGCCACATGATGTAGGCCTATGGACTGAACAAGAAACCACCAAAAATATTAACCAGTCATCGTTCTCACAACACTGAGGACCAGTCATTCGAAATGACTTCTCCATGCATTTTATGCATTGGTAAAAGCACTATGATGAAAAGTGTGATATGTTTTCAGGTATCTCCTATACTAATAGAGCCACATGCTCACCGGTTTGCCACATGATGTAGGCCTATGGACTGAACAAGAAACCACCAAAAATTTTAACCAGTCATCGTTCTCACAACACTGAGGACCAGTCATTCGAAATGACTTCTCCATGCATTTTATGCATTGGTAAAAGCACTATGATGAAAAGTGTGATATGTTTTCAGGTATCTCCTATACTAATAGAGCCACATGCTCACCGGTTTGCCACATGATGTAGGCCTATGGACTGAACAAGAAACCACCAAAAATTTTAACCAGTCATCGTTCTCACAACACTGAGGACCAGTCATTCGAAATGACTTCACCATGCATTTTATGCATTGGTAAAAGCACTATGATGAAAAGTGTGATATGTTTTCAGGTATCTCCTATACTAATAGAGCCACATGCTCACCGGTTTGCCACATGATGTAGGCCTATGGACTGAACAAGAAACCACCAAAAATTTTAACCAGTCATCGTTCTCACAACACTGAGGACCAGTCATTCGAAATGACTTCTCCATGCATTTTATGCATTGGTAAAAGCACTATGAAGAAAAGTGTGATATGTTTTCAGGTATCTCCTATACTAATAGAGCCACATGCTCACCGGTTTGCCACATGATGTAGGCCTATGGACTGAACAAGAAACCACCAAAAATTTTAACCAGTCATCGTTCTCACAACACTGAGGACCAGTCATTCGAAATGACTTCTCCATGCATTTTATGCATTGGTAAAAGCACTATGATGAAAAGTGTGATATGTTTTCAGGTATCTCCTATACTAATAGAGCCACATGCTCACCGGTTTGCCACATGATGTAGGCCTATGGACTGAACAAGAAACCACCAAAATTTTAACCAGTCATCGTTCTCACAACACTGAGGACCAGTCATTCGAAATGACTTCTCCATGCATTTTATGCATTGGTAAAAGCACTATGAAGAAAAGTGTGATATGTTTTCAGGTATCTCCTATACTAATAGAGCCACATGCTCACCAGGTTTGCCACATGATGTAGGCCTATGGACTGAACAAGAAACCACCAAAAATTTTAACCAGTCATCGTTCTCACAACACTGAGGACCAGTCATTCGAAATGACTTCTCCATGCATTTTATGCATTGGTAAAAGCACTATGATGAAAAGTGTGATATGTTTTCAGGTATCTCCTATACTAATAGAGCCACATGCTCACCGGTTTGCCACATGATGTAGGCCTATGGACTGAACAAGAAACCACCAAAAATTTTAACCAGTCATCGTTCTCACAACACTGAGGACCAGTCATTCGAAATGACTTCTCCATGCATTTTATGCATTGGTAAAAGCACTATGATGAAAAGTGTGATATGTTTTCAGGTATCTCCTATACTAATAGAGCCACATGCTCACCGGTTTGCCACATGATGTAGGCCTATGGACTGAACAAGAAACCACCAAAAATTTTAACCAGTCATCGTTCTCACAACACTGAGGACCAGTCATTCGAAATGACTTCTCCATGCATTTTATGCATTGGTAAAAGCACTATGATGAAAAGTGTGATATGTTTTCAGGTATCTCCTATACTAATAGAGCCACATGCTCACCGGTTTGCCACATGATGTAGGCCTATGGACTGAACAAGAAACCACCAAAAATTTTAACCAGTCATCGTTCTCACAACACTGAGGACCAGTCATTCGAAATGACTTCTCCATGCATTTTATGCATTGGTAAAAGCACTATGATGAAAAGTGTGATATGTTTTCAGGTATCTCCTATACTAATAGAGCCACATGCTCACCGGTTTGCCACATGATGTAGGCCTATGGACTGAACAAGAAACCACCAAAAATTTTAACCAGTCATCGTTCTCACAACACTGAGGACCAGTCATTCGAAATGACTTCTCCATGCATTTTATGCATTGGTAAAAGCACTATGATGAAAAGTGTGATATGTTTTCAGGTATCTCCTATACTAATAGAGCCACATGCTCACCGGTTTGCCACATGATGTAGGCCTATGGACTGAACAAGAAACCACCAAAAATTTTAACCAGTCATCGTTCTCACAACACTGAGGACCAGTCATTCGAAATGACTTCTCCATGCATTTTATGCATTGGTAAAAGCACTATGATGAAAAGTGTGATATGTTTTCAGGTATCTCCTATACTAATAGAGCCACATGCTCACCGGTTTGCCACATGATGTAGGCCTATGGACTGAACAAGAAACCACCAAAAATTTTAACCAGTCATCGTTCTCACAACACTGAGGACCAGTCATTCGAAATGACTTCTCCATGCATTTTATGCATTGGTAAAAGCACTATGATGAAAAGTGTGATATGTTTTCAGGTATCTCCTATACTAATAGAGCCACATGCTCACCGGTTTGCCACATGATGTAGGCCTATGGACTGAACAAGAAACCACCAAAAATTTTAACCAGTCATCGTTCTCACAACACTGAGGACCAGTCATTCGAAATGACTTCTCCATGCATTTTATGCATTGGTAAAAGCACTATGATGAAAAGTGTGATATGTTTTCAGGTATCTCCTATACTAATAGAGCCACATGCTCACCGGTTTGCCACATGATGTAGGCCTATGGACTGAACAAGAAACCACCAAAAATTTTAACCAGTCATCGTTCTCACAACACTGAGGACCAGTCATTCGAAATGACTTCTCCATGCATTTTATGCATTGGTAAAAGCACTATGATGAAAAGTGTGATATGTTTTCAGGTATCTCCTATACTAATAGAGCCACATGCTCACCGGTTTGCCACATGATGTAGGCCTATGGACTGAACAAGAAACCACCAAAAATTTTAACCAGTCATCGTTCTCACAACACTGAGGACCAGTCATTCGAAATGACTTCTCCATGCATTTTATGCATTGGTAAAAGCACTATGATGAAAAGTGTGATATGTTTTCAGGTATCTCCTATACTAATAGAGCCACATGCTCACCGGTTTGCCACATGATGTAGGCCTATGGACTGAACAAGAAACCACCAAAAATTTTAACCAGTCATCGTTCTCACAACACTGAGGACCAGTCATTCGAAATGACTTCTCCATGCATTTTATGCATTGGTAAAAGCACTATGATGAAAAGTGTGATATGTTTTCAGGTATCTCCTATACTAATAGAGCCACATGCTCACCGGTTTGCCACATGATGTAGGCCTATGGACTGAACAAGAAACCACCAAAAATTTTAACCAGTCATCGTTCTCACAACACTGAGGACCAGTCATTCGAAATGACTTCTCCATGCATTTTATGCATTGGTAAAAGCACTATGATGAAGAGTGTGATATGTTTTCAGGTATCTCCTATACTAATAGAGCCACATGCTCACCGGTTTGCCACATGATGTAGGCCTATGGACTGAACAAGAAACCACCAAAAATTTTAACCAGTCATCGTTCTCACAACACTGAGGACCAGTCATTCGAAATGACTTCTCCATGCATTTTATGCATTGGTAAAAGCACTATGATGAAAAGTGTGATTGTTTTCAGGTATCTCCTATACTAATAGAGCCACATGCTCACCGGTTTGCCACATGATGTAGGCCTATGGACTGAACAAGAAACCACCAAAAATTTTAACCAGTCATCGTTCTCACAACACTGAGGACCAGTCATTCGAAATGACTTCTCCATGCATTTTATGCATTGGTAAAAGCACTATGATGAAAAGTGTGATATGTTTTCAGGTATCTCCTATACTAATAGAGCCACATGCTCACCGGTTTGCCACATGATGTAGGCCTATGGACTGAACAAGAAACCACCAAAAATTTTAACCAGTCATCGTTCTCACAACACTGAGGACCAGTCATTCGAAATGACTTCTCCATGCATTTTATGCATTGGTAAAAGCACTATGATGAAAAGTGTGATATGTTTTCAGGTATCTCCTATACTAATAGAGCCACATGCTCACCGGTTTGCCACATGATGTAGGCCTATGGACTGAACAAGAAACCACCAAAAATTTTAACCAGTCATCGTTCTCACAACACTGAGGACCAGTCATTCGAAATGACTTCTCCATGCATTTTATGCATTGGTAAAAGCACTATGATGAAAAGTGTGATATGTTTTCAGGTATCTCCTATACTAATAGAGCCACATGCTCACCGGTTTTGCCACATGATGTAGGCCTATGGACTGAACAAGAAACCACCAAAAATATTAACCAGTCATCGTTCTCACAACACTGAGGACCAGTCATTCGAAATGACTTCTCCATGCATTTTATGCATTGGTAAAAGCACTATGATGAAAAGTGTGATATGTTTTCAGGTATCTCCTATACTAATAGAGCCACATGCTCACCGGTTTGCCACATGATGTAGGCCTATGGACTGAACAAGAAACCACCAAAATTTTAACCAGTCATCGTTCTCACAACACTGAGGACCAGTCATTCGAAATGACTTCTCCATGCATTTTATGCATTGGTAAAAGCACTATGATGAAAAGTGTGATATGTTTTCAGGTATCTCCTATACTAATAGAGCCACATGCTCACCGGTTTGCCACATGATGTAGGCCTATGGACTGAACAAGAAACCACCAAAAATTTTAACCAGTCATCGTTCTCACAACACTGAGGACCAGTCATTCGAAATGACTTCTCCATGCATTTTATGCATTGGTAAAAGCACTATGATGAAAAGTGTGATATGTTTTCAGGTATCTCCTATACTAATAGAGCCACATGCTCACCGGTTTGCCACATGATGTAGGCCTATGGACTGAACAAGAAACCACCAAAAATTTTAACCAGTCATCGTTCTCACAACACTGAGGACCAGTCATTCGAAATGACTTCTCCATGCATTTTATGCACTGGTAAAAGCACTATGAAGAAAAGTGTGATGTTTTCAGGTATCTCCTATACTAATAGAGCCACATGCTCACCGGTTTGCCACATGATGTAGGCCTATGGACTGAACAAGAAACCACCAAAAATTTTAACCAGTCATCGTTCTCACAACACTGAGGACCAGTCATTCGAAATGACTTCTCCATGCATTTTATGCATTGGTAAAAGCACTATGATGAAAAGTGTGATATGTTTTCAGGTATCTCCTATAGTAATAGAGCCACATGCTCACCGGTTTGCCACATGATGTAGGCCTATGGACTGAACAAGAAACCACCAAAAATTTTAACCAGTCATCGTTCTCACAACACTGAGGACCAGTCATTCGAAATGACTTCTCCATGCATTTTATGCATTGGTAAAAGCACTATGAAGAAAAGTGTGATATGTTTTCAGGTATCTCCTATACTAATAGAGCCACATGCTCACCGGTTTGCCACATGATGTAGGCCTATGGACTGAACAAGAAACCACAAAAATTTTAACCAGTCATCGTTCTCACAACACTGAGGACCAGTCATTCGAAATGACTTCTCCATGCATTTTATGCATTGGTAAAAGCACTATGATGAAAAGTGTGATATGTTTTCAGGTATCTCCTATACTAATAGAGCCACATGCTCACCGGTTTGCCACATGATGTAGGCCTATGGACTGAACAAGAAACCACCAAAAATTTTAACCAGTCATCGTTCTCACAACACTGAGGACCAGTCATTCGAAATGACTTCTCCATGCATTTTATGCATTGGTAAAAGCACTATGATGAAAAGTGTGATATGTTTTCAGGTATCTCCTATACTAATAGAGCCACATGCTCACCGGTTTGCCACATGATGTAGGCCTATGGACTGAACAAGAAACCACCAAAAATTTTAACCAGTCATCGTTCTCACAACACTGAGGACCAGTCATTCGAAATGACTTCTCCATGCATTTTATGCATTGGTAAAAGCACTATGATGAAAAGTGTGATATGTTTTCAGGTATCTCCTATACTAATAGAGCCACATGCTCACCGGTTTGCCACATGATGTAGGCCTATGGACTGAACAAGAAACCACCAAAAATTTTAACCAGTCATCGTTCTCACAACACTGAGGACCAGTCATTCGAAATGACTTCTCCATGCATTTTATGCATTGGTAAAAGCACTATGATGAAAAGTGTGATATGTTTTCAGGTATCTCCTATACTAATAGAGCCACATGCTCACCGGTTTGCCACATGATGTAGGCCTATGGACTGAACAAGAAACCACCAAAAATTTTAACCAGTCATCGTTCTCACAACACTGAGGACCAGTCATTCGAAATGACTTCTCCATGCATTTTATGCATTGGTAAAAGCACTATGATGAAAAGTGTGATATGTTTTCAGGTATCTCCTATACTAATAGAGCCACATGCTCACCGGTTTGCCACATGATGTAGGCCTATGGACTGAACAAGAAACACCAAAAATTTTAACCAGTCATCGTTCTCACAACACTGAGGACCAGTCATTCGAAATGACTTCTCCATGCATGTTATGCATTGGTAAAAGCACTATGATGAAAAGTGTGATATGTTTTCAGGTATCTCCTATACTAATAGAGCCACATGCTCACCGGTTTGCCACATGCTGTAGGCCTATGGACTGAACAAGAAACCACCAAAAATTTTAACCAGTCATCGTTCTCACAACACTGAGGACCAGTCATTCGAAATGACTTCTCCATGCATTTTATGCATTGGTAAAAGCACTATGATGAAAAGTGTGATATGTTTTCAGGTATCTCCTATACTAATAGAGCCACATGCTCACCGGTTTGCCACATGCTGTAGGCCTATGGACTGAACAAGAAACCACCAAAAATTTTAACCAGTCATCGTTCTCACAACACTGAGGACCAGTCATTCGAAATGACTTCTCCATGCATTTTATGCGTTGGTAAAAGCACTATGATGAAAAGTGTCATATGTTTTCAGGTATCTCCTATACTAATAGAGCCACATGCTCACCGGTTTGCCACATGCTGTAGGCCTATGGACTGAACAAGAAACCACCAAAAATTTTAACCAGTCATCGTTCTCACAACACTGAGGACCAGTCATTTGAAATGACTTCTCCATGCATTTTATGCATTGGTAAAAGCACTATGATGAAAAGTGTGATTTGTTTTCAGGTATCTCCTATAATAATAGAGCCACATGCTCACCGGTTTGCCACATGCTGTAGGCCTATGGACTGAACAAGAAACCACCAAAAATTTTAACCAGTCATCGTTCTCACAACACTGAGGACCAGTCATTCGAAATGACTTCTCCATGCATTTTATGCATTGGTAAAAGCACTATGATGAAAAGTGTGATATGTTTTCAGGTATCTCCTATACTAATAGAGCCACATGCTCACCGGTTTGCCACATGCTGTAGGCCTATGGACTGAACAAGAAACCACCAAAAATTTTAACCAGTCATCGTTCTCACAACACTGAGGACCAGTCATTCGAAATGACTTCTCCATGCATTTTATGCATTGGTAAAAGCACTATGATGAAAAGTGTGATATGTTTTCAGTTATCTCCTATACTAATAGAGCCACATGCTCACTGGTTTGCCACATGCTGTAGGCCTATGGACTGAACAAGAAACCACCAAAAATTTTAACCAGTCATCGTTCTCACAACACTGAGGACCAGTCATTCGAAATGACTTCTCCATGCATTTTATGCATTGGTAAAAGCACTATGATGAAAAGTGTGATATGTTTTCAGGTATCTCCTATACTAATAGAGCCACATGCTCACCGGTTTGCCACATGCTGTAGGCCTATGGACTGAACAAGAAACCACCAAAAATTTTAACCAGTCATCGTTTTCACAACACTGAGGACCAGTCATTCGAAAAGACTTCTCCATGCATTTTATGCATTGGTAAAAGCACTATGATGAAAAGTGTGATATGTTTTCAGGTATCTCCTATACTAATAGAGCCACATGCTCACCGGTTTGCCACATGCTGTAGGCCTATGGACTGAACAAGAAACCACCAAAAATTTTAACCAGTCATCGTTCTCACAACACTGAGGACCAGTCATTCGAAATGACTTCTCCATGCATTTTATGCATTGGTAAAAGCACTATGATGAAAAGTGTGATATGTTTTCAGGTATCTCCTATACTAATAGAGCCACATGCTCACCGGTTTGCCACATGCTGTAGGCCTATGGACTGAACAAGAAACCACCAAAAATTTTAACCAGTCATCGTTCTCACAACACTGAGGACCAGTCATTCGAAATGACTTCTCCATGCATTTTATGCATTGGTAAAAGCACTATGATGAAAAGTGTGATATGTTTTCAGGTATCTCCTATACTAATAGAGCCACATGCTCACCAGTTTGCCACATGCTGTAGGCCTATGGACTGAACAAGAAACCACCAAAAATTTTAACCAGTCATCGTTCTCACAACACTGAGGACCAGTCATTCGAAATGACTTCTCCATGCATTTTATGCATTGGTAAAAGAACTATGATGAAAAGTGTGATATGTTTTCAGGTATCTCCTATACTAATAGAGCCACATGCTCACCGGTTTGCCACATGCTGTAGGCCTATGGACTGAACAAGAAACCACCAAAAATTTTAACCAGTCATCGTTCTCACAACACTGAGGACCAGTCATTCGAAATGACTTCTCCATGCATGTTATGCATTGGTAAAAGCACTATGATGAAAAGTGTGATATGTTTTCAGGTATCTCCTATACTAATAGAGCCACATGCTCACCGGTTTGCCACATGCTGTAGGCCTATGGACTGAACAAGAAACCACCAAAAATTTTAACCAGTCATCGTTCTCACAACACTGAGGACCAGTCATTCGAAATGACTTCTCCATGCATTTTATGCATTGGTAAAAGCACTATGATGAAAAGTGTGATATGTTTTCAGGTATCTCCTATACTAATAGAGCCACATGCTCACCGGTTTGCCACATGCTGTAGGCCTATGGACTGAACAAGAAACCACCAAAAATTTTAACCAGTCATCGTTCTCACAACACTGAGGACCAGTCATTCGAAATGACTTCTCCATGCATTTTATGCGTTGGTAAAAGCACTATGATGAAAAGTGTCATATGTTTTCAGGTATCTCCTATACTAATAGAGCCACATGCTCACCGGTTTGCCACATGCTGTAGGCCTATGGACTGAACAAGAAACCACCAAAAATTTTAACCAGTCATCGTTCTCACAACACTGAGGACCAGTCATTTGAAATGACTTCTCCATGCATTTTATGCATTGGTAAAAGCACTATGATGAGAAGTGTGATTTGTTTTCAGGTATCTCCTATAATAATAGAGCCACATGCTCACCGGTTTGCCACATGCTGTAGGCCTATGGACTGAACAAGAAACCACCAAAAATTTTAACCAGTCATCTTTCTCACAACACTGAGGACCAGTCATTCGAAATGACTTCTCCATGCATTTTATGCATTGGTAAAAGCACTATGATGAAAAGTGTGATATGTTTTCAGGTATCTCCTATACTAATAGAGCCACATGCTCACCGGTTTGCCACATGCTGTAGGCCTATGGACTGAACAAGAAACCACCAAAAATTTTAACCAGTCATCGTTCTCACAACACTGAGGACCAGTCATTCGAAATGACTTCTCCATGCATTTTATGCATTGGTAAAAGCACTATGATGAAAAGTGTGATATGTTTTCAGTTATCTCCTATACTAATAGAGCCACATGCTCACTGGTTTGCCACATGCTGTAGGCCTATGGACTGAACAAGAAACCACCAAAAATTTTAACCAGTCATCGTTCTCACAACACTGAGGACCAGTCATTCGAAATGACTTCTCCATGCATTTTATGCATTGGTAAAAGCACTATGATGAAAAGTGTGATATGTTTTCAGGTATCTCCTATACTAATAGAGCCACATGCTCACCGGTTTGCCACATGCTGTAGGCCTATGGACTGAACAAGAAACCACCAAAAATTTTAACCAGTCATCGTTCTCACAACACTGAGGACCAGTCATTCGAAATGACTTCTCCATGCATTTTATGCATTGGTAAAAGCACTATGATGAAAAGTGTGATATGTTTTCAGGTATCTCCTATACTAATAGAGCCACATGCTCACCGGTTTGCCACATGCTGTAGGCCTATGGACTGAACAAGAAACCACCAAAAATTTTAACCAGTCATCGTTCTCACAACACTGAGGACCAGTCATTCGAAATGACTTCTCCATGCATGTTATGCATTGGTAAAAGCACTATGATGAAAAGTGTGATATGTTTTCAGGTATCTCCTATACTAATAGAGCCACATGCTCACCGGTTTGCCACATGCTGTAGGCCTATGGACTGAACAAGAAACCACCAAAAATTTTAACCAGTCATCGTTCTCACAACACTGAGGACCAGTCATTCGAAATGACTTCTCCATGCATTTTATGCATTGGTAAAAGCACTATGATGAAAAGTGTGATATGTTTTCAGGTATCTCCTATACTAATAGAGCCACATGCTCACCGGTTTGCCACATGCTGTAGGCCTATGGACTGAACAAGAAACCACCAAAAATTTTAACCAGTCATCGTTCTCACAACACTGAGGACCAGTCATTCGAAATGACTTCTCCATGCATTTTGTGCATTGGTAAAAGCACTATGATGAAAAGTGTGATATGTTTTCAGGTATCTCCTATATTAATAGAGCCACATGCTCACCGGTTTGCCACATGCTGTAGGCCTATGGACTGAACAAGAAACCACCAAAAATTTTAACCAGTCATCATTCTCACAACACTGAGGACCAGTCATTCGAAATGACTTCTCCATGCATTTTATGCATTGGTAAAAGCACTATGATGAAAAGTGTGATATGTTTTCAGGCATCTCCTATACTAATAGAGCCACATGCTCACCGGTTTGCCACATGCTGTAGGCCTAAGGACTGAACAAGAAACCACCAAAAATTTTAACCAGTCATCGTTCTCACAACACTGATGACCAGTCATTCGAAATGACTTCTCCATGCATTTTATGCATTGGTAAAAGCACTATGATGAAAAGTGTGATATGTTTTCAGGTATCTCCTATACTAATAGAGCCACATGCTCACCGGTTTGCCACATGCTGTAGGCCTATGGACTGAACAAGAAACCACCAAAAATTTTAACCAGTCATCGTTCTCACAACACTGAGGACCAGTCATTCGAAATGACTTCTCCATGCATGTTATGCATTGGTAAAAGCACTATGATGAAAAGTGTGATATGTTTTCAGGTATCTCCTATACTAATAGAGCCACATGCTCACCGGTTTGCCACATGCTGTAGGCCTATGGACTGAACAAGAAACCACCAAAAATTTTAACCAGTCATCGTTCTCACAACACTGAGGACCAGTCATTCGAAATGACTTCTCCATGCATTTTATGCATTGGTAAAAGCACTATGATGAAAAGTGTGATATGTTTTCAGGTATCTCCTATACTAATAGAGCCACATGCTCACCGGTTTGCCACATGCTGTAGGCCTATGGACTGAACAAGAAACCACCAAAAATTTTAACCAGTCATCGTTCTCACAACACTGAGGACCAGTCATTCGAAATGACTTCTCCATGCATTTTATGCATTGGTAAAAGCACTATGATGAAAAGTGTGATATGTTTTCAGGTATCTCCTATACTAATAGAGCCACATGCTCACCGGTTTGCCACATGCTGTAGGCCTATGGACTGAACAAGAAACCACCAAAAATTTTAACCAGTCATCGTTCTCACAACACTGAGGACCAGTCATTCGAAATGACTTCTCCATGCATTTTATGCATTGGTAAAAGCACTATGATGAAAAGTGTGATATGTTTTCAGGTATCTCCTATACTAATAGAGCCACATGCTCACCGGTTTGCCACATGCTGTAGGCCTATGGACTGAACAAGAAACCACCAAAAATTTTAACCAGTCATCGTTCTCACAACACTGATGACCAGTCATTCGAAATGACTTCTCCATGCATTTTATGCATTGGTAAAAGCACTATGATGAAAAGTGTGATATGTTTTCAGGTATCTCCTATACTAATAGAGCCACATGCTCACCGGTTTGCCACATGCTGTAGGCCTATGGACTGAACAAGAAACCACCAAAAATGTTAACCAGTCATCGTTCTCACAACACTGAGGACCAGTCATTCGAATGACTTCTCCATGCATTTTATGCATTGGTAAAAGCACTATGATGAAAAGTGTGATATGTTTTCAGGTATCTCCTATACTAATAGAGCCACATGCTCACCGGTTTGCCACATGCTGTAGGCCTATGGACTGAACAAGAAACCACCAAAAATTTTAACCAGTCATCGTTCTCACAACACTGAGGACCAGTCATTCGAAATGACTTCTCCATGCATTTTATGCGTTGGTAAAAGCACTATGATGAAAAGTGTGATATGTTTTCAGGTATCTCCTATAATAATAGAGCCACATGCTCACCGGTTTGCCACATGCTGTAGGCCTATGGACTGAACAAGAAACCACCAAAAATTTTAACCAGTCATCGTTCTCACAACACTGAGGACCAGTCATTCGAAATGACTTCTCCATGCATTTTATGCATTGGTAAAAGCACTATGATGAAAAGTGTGATATGTTTTCAGGTATATCCTATACTAATAGAGCCACATGCTCACCGGTTTGCCACATGCTGTAGGCCTATGGACTGAACAAGAAACCACCAAAAATTTTAACCAGTCATCGTTCTCACAACACTGAGGACCAGTCATTCGAAATGACTTCTCCATGCATTTTATGCATTGGTAAAAGCACTATGATGAAAAGTGTGATATGTTTTCAGGTATCTCCTATACTAATAGAGCCACATGCTCACCGGTTTGCCACATGCTGTAGGCCTATGGACTGAACAAGAAACCACCAAAAATTTTAACCAGTCATCGTTCTCACAACACTGAGGACCAGTCATTCGAAATGACTTCTCCATGCATTTTATGCATTGGTAAAAGCACTATGATGAAAAGTGTGATATGTTTTCAGGTATCTCCTATACTAATAGAGCCACATGCTCACCGGTTTGCCACATGCTGTAGGCCTATGGACTGAACAAGAAACCACCAAAAATTTTAACCAGTCATCGTTCTCACAACACTGATGACCAGTCATTCGAAATGACTTCTCCATGCATTTTATGCATTGGTAAAAGCACTATGATGAAAAGTGTGATATGTTTTCAGGTATCTCCTATACTAATAGAGCCACATGCTCACCGGTTTGCCACATGCTTTAGGCCTATGGACTGAACAAGAAACCACCAAAAATTTTAACCAGTCATCGTTCTCACAACACTGAGGACCAGTCATTCGAAATGACTTCTCCATGCATGTTATGCATTGGTAAAAGCACTATGATGAAAAGTGTGATATGTTTTCAGGTATCTCCTATACTAATAGAGCCACATGCTCACCGGTTTGCCACATGCTGTAGGCCTATGGACTGAACAAGAAACCACCAAAAATTTTAACCAGTCATCGTTCTCACAACACTGAGGACCAGTCATTCGAAATGACTTCTCCATGCATTTTATGCATTGGTAAAAGCACTATGATGAAAAGTGTGATATGTTTTCAGGTATCTCCTATACTAATAGAGCCACATGCTCACCGGTTTGCCACATGCTGTAGGCCTATGGACTGAACAAGAAACCACCAAAAATTTTAACCAGTCATCGTTCTCACAACACTGAGGACCAGTCATTCGAAATGACTTCTCCATGCATTTTATGCGTTGGTAAAAGCACTATGATGAAAAGTGTCATATGTTTTCAGGTATCTCCTATACTAATAGAGCCACATGCTCACCGGTTTGCCACATGCTGTAGGCCTATGGACTGAACAAGAAACCACCAAAAATTTTAACCAGTCATCGTTCTCACAACACTGAGGACCAGTCATTCGAAATGACTTCTCCATGCATTTTATGCATTGGTAAAAGCACTATGATGAAAAGTGTGATATGTTTTCAGGTATCTCCTATACTAATAGAGCCACATGCTCACCGGTTTGCCACATGCTGTAGGCCTATGGACTGAACAAGAAACCACCAAAAATTTTAACCAGTCATCGTTCTCACAACACTGAGGACCAGTCATTCGAAATGACTTCTCCATGCATTTTATGCGTTGGTAAAAGCACTATGATGAAAAGTGTCATATGTTTTCAGGTATCTCCTATACTAATAGAGCCACATGCTCACCGGTTTGCCACATGCTGTAGGCCTATGGACTGAACAAGAAACCACCAAAAATTTTAACCAGTCATCGTTCTCACAACACTGAGGACCAGTCATTTGAAATGACTTCTCCATGCATTTTATGCATTGGTAAAAGCACTATGATGAAAAGTGTGATTTGTTTTCAGGTATCTCCTATAATAATAGAGCCACATGCTCACCGGTTTGCCACATGCTGTAGGCCTATGGACTGAACAAGAAACCACCAAAAATTTTAACCAGTCATCGTTCTCACAACACTGAGGACCAGTCATTCGAAATGACTTCTCCATGCATTTTATGCATTGGTAAAAGCACTATGATGAAAAGTGTGATATGTTTTCAGGTATCTCCTATACTAATAGAGCCACATGCTCACCGGTTTGCCACATGCTGTAGGCCTATGGACTGAACAAGAAACCACCAAAAATTTTAACCAGTCATCGTTCTCACAACACTGAGGACCAGTCATTCGAAATGACTTCTCCATGCATTTTATGCATTGGTAAAAGCACTATGATGAAAAGTGTGATATGTTTTCAGTTATCTCCTATACTAATAGAGCCACATGCTCACTGGTTTGCCACATGCTGTAGGCCTATGGACTGAACAAGAAACCACCAAAAATTTTAACCAGTCATCGTTCTCACAACACTGAGGACCAGTCATTCGAAATGACTTCTCCATGCATTTTATGCATTGGTAAAAGCACTATGATGAAAAGTGTGATATGTTTTCAGGTATCTCCTATACTAATAGAGCCACATGCTCACCGGTTTGCCACATGCTGTAGGCCTATGGACTGAACAAGAAACCACCAAAAATTTTAACCAGTCATCGTTCTCACAACACTGAGGACCAGTCATTCGAAATGACTTCTCCATGCATTTTATGCATTGGTAAAAGCACTATGATGAAAAGTGTGATATGTTTTCAGGTATCTCCTATACTAATAGAGCCACATGCTCACCGGTTTGCCACATGCTGTAGGCCTATGGACTGAACAAGAAACCACCAAAAATTTTAACCAGTCATCGTTCTCACAACACTGAGGACCAGTCATTCGAAATGACTTCTCCATGCATTTTATGCATTGGTAAAAGCACTATGATGAAAAGTGTGATATGTTTTCAGGTATCTCCTATACTAATAGAGCCACATGCTCACCGGTTTGCCACATGCTGTAGGCCTATGGACTGAACAAGAAACCACCAAAAATGTTAACCAGTCATCGTTCTCACAACACTGAGGACCAGTCATTCGAATGACTTCTCCATGCATTTTATGCATTGGTAAAAGCACTATGATGAAAAGTGTGATATGTTTTCAGGTATCTCCTATACTAATAGAGCCACATGCTCACCGGTTTGCCACATGCTGTAGGCCTATGGACTGAACAAGAAACCACCAAAAATTTTAACCAGTCATCGTTCTCACAACACTGAGGACCAGTCATTCGAAATGACTTCTCCATGCATTTTATGCGTTGGTAAAAGCACTATGATGAAAAGTGTGATATGTTTTCAGGTATCTCCTATAATAATAGAGCCACATGCTCACCGGTTTGCCACATGCTGTAGGCCTATGGACTGAACAAGAAACCACCAAAAATTTTAACCAGTCATCGTTCTCACAACACTGAGGACCAGTCATTCGAAATGACTTCTCCATGCATTTTATGCATTGGTAAAAGCACTATGATGAAAAGTGTGATATGTTTTCAGGTATATCCTATACTAATAGAGCCACATGCTCACCGGTTTGCCACATGCTGTAGGCCTATGGACTGAACAAGAAACCACCAAAAATTTTAACCAGTCATCGTTCTCACAACACTGAGGACCAGTCATTCGAAATGACTTCTCCATGCATTTTATGCATTGGTAAAAGCACTATGATGAAAAGTGTGATATGTTTTCAGGTATCTCCTATACTAATAGAGCCACATGCTCACCGGTTTGCCACATGCTGTAGGCCTATGGACTGAACAAGAAACCACCAAAAATTTTAACCAGTCATCGTTCTCACAACACTGAGGACCAGTCATTCGAAATGACTTCTCCATGCATTTTATGCATTGGTAAAAGCACTATGATGAAAAGTGTGATATGTTTTCAGGTATCTCCTATACTAATAGAGCCACATGCTCACCGGTTTGCCACATGCTGTAGGCCTATGGACTGAACAAGAAACCACCAAAAATTTTAACCAGTCATCGTTCTCACAACACTGAGGACCAGTCATTCGAAATGACTTCTCCATGCATTTTATGCATTGGTAAAAGCACTATGATGAAAAGTGTGATATGTTTTCAGGTATCTCCTATACTAATAGAGCCACATGCTCACCGGTTTGCCACATGCTGTAGGCCTATGGACTGAACAAGAAACCACCAAAAATTTTAACCAGTCATCGTTCTCACAACACTGAGGACCAGTCATTCGAAATGACTTCTCCATGCATGTTATGCATTGGTAAAAGCACTATGATGAAAAGTGTGATATGTTTTCAGGTATCTCCTATACTAATAGAGCCACATGCTCACCGGTTTGCCACATGCTGTAGGCCTATGGACTGAACAAGAAACCACCAAAAATTTTAACCAGTCATCGTTCTCACAACACTGAGGACCAGTCATTCGAAATGACTTCTCCATGCATTTTATGCATTGGTAAAAGCACTATGATGAAAAGTGTGATATGTTTTCAGGTATCTCCTATACTAATAGAGCCACATGCTCACCGGTTTGCCACATGCTGTAGGCCTATGGACTGAACAAGAAACCACCAAAAATTTTAACCAGTCATCGTTCTCACAACACTGAGGACCAGTCATTCGAAATGACTTCTCCATGCATTTTATGCGTTGGTAAAAGCACTATGATGAAAAGTGTCATATGTTTTAAGGTATCTCCTATACTAATAGAGCCACATGCTCACCGGTTTGCCACATGCTGTAGGCCTATGGACTGAACAAGAAACCACCAAAAATTTTAACCAGTCATCGTTCTCACAACACTGAGGACCAGTCATTCGAAATGACTTCTCCATGCATTTTATGCATTGGTAAAAGCACTATGATGAAAAGTGTGATATGTTTTCAGGTATCTCCTATACTAATAGAGCCACATGCTCACCGGTTTGCCACATGCTGTAGGCCTATGGACTGAACAAGAAACCACCAAAAATTTTAACCAGTCATCGTTCTCACAACACTGAGGACCAGTCATTCGAAATGACTTCTCCATGCATTTTATGCGTTGGTAAAAGCACTATGATGAAAAGTGTCATATGTTTTCAGGTATCTCCTATACTAATAGAGCCACATGCTCACCGGTTTGCCACATGCTGTAGGCCTATGGACTGAACAAGAAACCACCAAAAATTTTAACCAGTCATCGTTCTCACAACACTGAGGACCAGTCATTTGAAATGACTTCTCCATGCATTTTATGCATTGGTAAAAGCACTATGATGAAAAGTGTGATTTGTTTTCAGGTATCTCCTATAATAATAGAGCCACATGCTCACCGGTTTGCCACATGCTGTAGGCCTATGGACTGAACAAGAAACCACCAAAAATTTTAACCAGTCATCGTTCTCACAACACTGAGGACCAGTCATTCGAAATGACTTCTCCATGCATTTTATGCATTGGTAAAAGCACTATGATGAAAAGTGTGATATGTTTTCAGGTATCTCCTATACTAATAGAGCCACATGCTCACCGGTTTGCCACATGCTGTAGGCCTATGGACTGAACAAGAAACCACCAAAAATTTTAACCAGTCATCGTTCTCACATCACTGAGGACCAGTCATTCGAAATGACTTCTCCATGCATTTTATGCATTGGTAAAAGCACTATGATGAAAAGTGTGATATGTTTTCAGTTATCTCCTATACTAATAGAGCCACATGCTCACTGGTTTGCCACATGCTGTAGGCCTATGGACTGAACAAGAAACCACCAAAAATTTTAACCAGTCATCGTTCTCACAACACTGAGGACCAGTCATTCGAAATGACTTCTCCATGCATTTTATGCATTGGTAAAAGCACTATGATGAAAAGTGTGATATGTTTTCAGGTATCTCCTATACTAATAGAGCCACATGCTCACCGGTTTGCCACATGCTGTAGGCCTATGGACTGAACAAGAAACCACCAAAAATTTTAACCAGTCATCGTTCTCACAACACTGAGGACCAGTCATTCGAAATGACTTCTCCATGCATGTTATGCATTGGTAAAAGCACTATGATGAAAAGTGTGATATGTTTTCAGGTATCTCCTATACTAATAGAGCCACATGCTCACCGGTTTGCCACATGCTGTAGGCCTATGGACTGAACAAGAAACCACCAAAAATTTTAACCAGTCATCGTTCTCACAACACTGAGGACCAGTCATTCGAAATGACTTCTCCATGCATTTTATGCATTGGCAAAAGCACTATGATGAAAAGTGTGATATGTTTTCATGTATCTCCTATACTAATAGAGCCACATGCTCACCGGTTTGCCACATGCTGTAGGCCTATGGACTGAACAAGAAACCACCAAAAATTTTAACCAGTCATCGTTCTCACAACACTGAGGACCAGTCATTCGAAATGACTTCTCCATGCATTTTATGCATTGGTAAAAGCACTATGATGAAAAGTGTGATATGTTTTCAGGTATCTCCTATACTAATAGAGCCACATGCTCACCGGTTTGCCACATGCTGTAGGCCTATGGACTGAACAAGAAACCACCAAAAATGTTAACCAGTCATCGTTCTCACCACACTGAGGACCAGTCATTCGAATGACTTCTCCATGCATTTTATGCATTGGTAAAAGCACTATGATGAAAAGTGTGATATGTTTTCAGGTATCTCCTATACTAATAGAGCCACATGCTCACCGGTTTGCCACATGCTGTAGGCCTATGGACTGAACAAGAAACCACCAAAAATTTTAACCAGTCATCGTTCTCACAACACTGAGGACCAGTCATTCGAAATGACTTCTCCATGCATTTTATGCGTTGGTAAAAGCACTATGATGAAAAGTGTGATATGTTTTCAGGTATCTCCTATACTAATAGAGCCACATGCTCACCGGTTTGCCACATGCTGTAGGCCTATGGACTGAACAAGAAACCACCAAAAATTTTAACCAGTCATCGTTCTCACAACACTGAGGACCAGTCATTTGAAATGACTTCTCCATGCATTTTATGCATTGGTAAAAGCACTATGATGAAAAGTGTGATTTGTTTTCAGGTATCTCCTATAATAATAGAGCCACATGCTCACCGGTTTGCCACATGCTGTAGGCCTATGGACTGAACAAGAAACCACCAAAAATTTTAACCAGTCATCGTTCTCACAACACTGAGGACCAGTCATTCGAAATGACTTCTCCATGCATTTTATGCATTGGTAAAAGCACTATGATGAAAAGTGTGATATGTTTTCAGGTATCTCCTATACTAATAGAGCCACATGCTCACCGGTTTGCCACATGCTGTAGGCCTATGGACTGAACAAGAAACCACCAAAAATTTTAACCAGTCATCGTTCTCACAACACTGATGACCAGTTATTCGAAATGACTTCTCCATGCATTTTATGCATTGGTAAAAGCACTATGATGAAAAGTGTGATATGTTTTCAGGTATCTCCTATACTAATAGAGCCACATGCTCACCGGTTTGCCACATGCTGTAGGCCTATGGACTGAACAAGAAACCACCAAAAATTTTAACCAGTCATCGTTCTCACAACACTGAGGACCAGTCATTCGAAATGACTTCTCCATGCATGATGTGCATTGGTAAAAGCACTATGATGAAAAGTGTGATATGTTTTCAGGTATCTCCTATACTAATAGAGCCACATGCTCACTGGTTTGCCACATGCTGTAGGCCTATGGACTGAACAAGAAACCACCAAAAATTTTAACCAGTCATCGTTCTCACAACACTGAGGACCAGTCATTCGAAATGACTTCTCCATGCATTTTATGCATTGGTAAAAGCACTGTGATGAAAAGTGTGATATGTTTTCAGGTATCTCCTATACTAATAGAGCCACATGCTCACCGGTTTGACACATGATGTAGGCCTATGGACTGAACAAGAAACCACCAAAAATTTTAACCAGTCATCGTTCTCACAACACTGAGGACCAGTCATTCGAAATGACTTCTCCATGCATTTTATGCATTGGTAAAAGCACTATGATGAAAAGTGTGATATGTTTTCAGGTATCTCCTATACTAATAGAGCCACATGCTCACCGGTTTGCCACATGCTGTAGGCCTATGGACTGAACAAGAAACCACCAAAAATTTTAACCAGTCATCGTTCTCACAACACTGAGGACCAGTCATTCGAAATGACTTCTCCATGCATTTTATGCATTGGTAAAAGCACTATGATGAAAAGTGTGATATGTTTTCAGGTATCTCCTATACTAATAGAGCCACATGTTCACCGGTTTGCCACATGCTGTAGGCCTATGGACTGAACAAGAAACCACCAAAAATTTTAACCAGTCATCGTTCTCACAACACTGAGGACCAGTCATTCGAAATGACTTCTCCATGCATTTTGTGCATTGGTAAAAGCACTATGATGAAAAGTGTGATATGTTTTCAGATATCTCCTATACTAATAGAGCCACATGCTCACCGGTTTGCCACATGCTGTAGGCCTATGGACTGAACAAGAAACCACCAAAAATTTTAACCAGTCATCATTCTCACAACACTGAGGACCAGTCATTCGAAATGACTTCTCCATGCATTTTATGCATTGGTAAAAGCACTATGATGAAAAGTGTGATATGTTTTCAGGCATCTCCTATACTAATAGAGCGACATGCTCACCGGTTTGCCACATGCTGTAGGCCTATGGACTGAACAAGAAACCACCAAAAATTTTAACCAGTCATCGTTCTCACAACACTGAGGACCAGTCATTCGAAATGACTTCTCCATGCATTTTATGCATTGGTAAAAGCACTATGATGAAAAGTGTGATATGTTTTCAGGTATCTCCTATACTAATAGAGCCACATGCTCACCGGTTTGCCACATGCTGTAGGCCTATGGACTGAACAAGAAACCACCAAAAATTTTAACCAGTCATCGTTCTCACAACACTGAGGACCAGTCATTCAAAATGACTTCTCCATGCATTTTATGCATTGGTAAAAGCACTATGATGAAAAGTGTGATATGTTTTCAGGTATCTCCTATACTAATAGAGCCACATGCTCACCGGTTTGCCACATGCTGTAGGCCTATGGACTGAACAAGAAACCACCAAAAATTTTAACCAGTCATCGTTCTCACAACACTGAGGACCAGTCATTCGAAATGACTTCTCCATGCATTTTATGCATTGGTAAAAGCACTATGATGAAAAGTGTGATATGTTTTCAGGTATCTCCTATACTAATAGAGCCACATGCTCACCGGTTTGCCACATGCTGTAGGCCTATGGACTGAACAAGAAACCACCAAAAATTTTAACCAGTCATCGTTCTCACAACACTGAGGACCAGTCATTCGAAATGACTTCTCCATGCATTTTATGCATTGGTAAAAGCACTATGATGAAAAGTGTGATATGTTTTCAGGTATCTCCTATACTAATAGAGCCACATGCTCACCGGTTTGCCACATGCTGTAGGCCTATGGACTGAACAAGAAACCACCAAAAATTTTAACCAGTCATCGTTCTCACAACACTGAGGACCAGTCATTCGAAATGACTTCTCCATGCATTTTATGCATTGGTAAAAGCACTATGATGAAAAGTGTGATATGTTTTCAGGTATCTCCTATACTAATACAGCCACATGCTCACCGGTTTGCCACATGCTGTAGGCCTATGGACTGAACAAGAAACCACCAAAAATTTTAACCAGTCATCGTTCTCACAACACTGAGGACCAGTCATTCGAAATGACTTCTCCATGCATGTTATGCATTGGTAAAAGCACTATGATGAAAAGTGTGATATGTTTTCAGGTATCTCCTATACTAATAGAGCCACATGCTCACCGGTTTGCCACATGCTGTAGGCCTATGGACTGAACAAAAAACCACCAAAAATTTTAACCAGTCATCGTTCTCACAACACTGAGGACCAGTCATTCGAAATGACTTCTCCATGCATTTTATGCATTGGTAAAAGCACTATGATGAAAAGTGTGATATGTTTTCAGGTATCTCCTATACTAATAGAGCCACATGCTCACCGGTTTGCCACATGCTGTAGGCCTATGGACTGAACAAGAAACCACCAAAAATGTTAACCAGTCATCGTTCTCACAACACTGAGGACCAGTCATTCGAATGACTTCTCCATGCATTTTATGCATTGGTAAAAGCACTATGATGAAAAGTGTGATATGTTTTCAGGTATCTCCTATACTAATAGAGCCACATGCTCACCGGTTTGCCACATGCTGTAGGCCTATGGACTGAACAAGAAACCACCAAAAATTTTAACCAGTCATCGTTCTCACAACACTGAGGACCAGTCATTCGAAATGACTTCTCCATGCATTTTATGCATTGGTAAAAGCACTATGATGAAAAGTGTGATATGTTTTCAGGTATCTCCTATACTAATAGAGCCACATGCTCACCGGTTTGCCACATGCTGTAGGCCTATGGACTGAACAAGAAACCACCAAAAATTTTAACCAGTCATCGTTCTCACAACACTGAGGACCAGTCATTCGAAATGACTTCTCCATGCATTTTATGCATTGGTAAAAGCACTATGATGAAAAGTGTGATATGTTTTCAGGTATCTCCTATACTAATAGAGCCACATGCTCACCGGTTTGCCACATGCTGTAGGCCTATGGACTGAACAAGAAACCGCCAAAAATTTTAACCAGTCATCGTTCTCACAACACTGAGGACCAGTCATTCGAAATGACTTCTCCATGCATTTTATGCATTGGTAAAAGCACTATGATGAAAAGTGTGATATGTTTTCAGGTATCTCCTATACTAATAGAGCCACATGCTCACCGGTTTGCCACATGCTGTAGGCCTATGGACTGAACAAGAAACCACCAAAAATTTTAACCAGTCATCGTTCTCACAACACTGATGACCAGTCATTCGAAATGACTTCTCCATGCATTTTATGCATTGGTAAAAGCACTATGATGAAAAGTGTGATATGTTTTCAGGTATCTCCTATACTAATAGAGCCACATGCTCACCGGTTTGCCACATGCTGTAGGCCTATGGACTGAACAAGAAACCACCAAAAATTTTAACCAGTCATCGTTCTCACAACACTGAGGACCAGTCATTCGAAATGACTTCTCCATGCATTTTATGCATTGGTAAAAGCACTATGATGAAAAGTGTGATATGTTTTCAGGTATCTCCTATACTAATAGAGCCACATGCTCACCGGTTTGCCACATGCTGTAGGCCTATGGACTGAACAAGAAACCACCAAAAATTTTAACCAGTCATCGTTCTCACAACACTGAGGACCAGTCATTCGAAATGACTTCTCCATGCATTTTATGCGTTGGTAAAAGCACTATGATAAAAAGTGTGATATGTTTTCAGGTATCTCCTATACTAATAGAGCCACATGCTCACCGGTTTGCCACATGCTGTAGGCCTATGGACTGAACAAGAAACCACCAAAAATTTTAACCAGTCATCGTTCTCACAACACTGAGGACCAGTCATTTGAAATGACTTCTCCATGCATTTTATGCATTGGTAAAAGCACTATGATGAAAAGTGTGATATGTTTTCAGGTATCTCTTATAATAATAGAGCCACATGCTCACAGGTTTGCCACATGCTGTAGGCCTATGGACTGAACAAGAAACCACCAAAAATTTTAACCAGTCATCGTTCTCACAACACTGAGGACCAGTCATCCGAAATGACTTCTCCATGCATTTTATGCATTGGTAAAAGCACTATGATGAAAAGTGTGATATGTTTTCAGGTATCTCCTATACTAATAGAGCCACATGCTCACCGGTTTGCCACATGCTGTAACATAGTAACATACATAGTAACATAGTTAGTAAGGCCGAAAAAAGACATTTGTCCATCCAGTTCAGCCTATATTCCATCATAATAAATACCCAGATCTACGTCCTTCTACAGAACCTAATAATTGTATGATACAATATTGTTCTGCTCCAGGAAGACATCCAGGCCTCTCTTGAACCCCTCGACTGAGTTCGCCATCACCACCTCCTCAGGCAAGCAATTCCAGATTCTCACTGCCCTAACAGTAAAGAATCCTCTTCTATGTTGGTGGAAAAACCTTCTCTCCTCCAGACGCAAAGAATGCCCCCTTGTGCCCGTCACCTTCCTTGGTATAAACAGATCCTCAGCGAGGCCTATGGACTGAACAAGAAACCACCAAAAATTTTAACCAGTCATCGTTCTCACAACACTGAGGACCAGTCATTCGAAATGACTTCTCCATGCATTTTATGCATTGGTAAAAGCACTATGATGAAAAGTGTGATATGTTTTCAGGTATCTCCTATACTAATAGAGCCACATGCTCACCGGTTTGCTACATGCTGTAGGCCTATGGACTGAACAAGAAACCACCAAAAATTTTAACCAGTCATCGTTCTCACAACACTGAGGACCAGTCATTCGAAATGACTTCTCCATGCATTTTATGCATTGGTAAAAGCACTATGATGAAAAGTGTGATATGTTTTCAGGTATCTCCTATACTAATAGAGCCACATGCTCACCGGTTTGCCACATGCTGTAGGCCTATGGACTGAACAAGAAACCACCAAAAATTTTAACCAGTCATCGTTCTCACAACACTGATGACCAGTCATTCGAAATGACTTCTCCATGCATTTTATGCATTGGTAAAAGCACTATGATGAAAAGTGTGATATGTTTTCAGGTATCTCCTATACTAATAGAGCCACATGCTCACCGGTTTGCCATATGCTGTAGGCCTATGGACTGAACAAGAAACCACCAAAAATTTTAACCAGTCATCGTTCTCACAACACTGAGGACCAGTCATTCGAAATGACTTCTCCATGCATGTTATGCATTGGTAAAAGCACTATGATGAAAAGTGTGATATGTTTTCAGGTATCTCCTATACTAATAGAGCCACATGCTCACCGGTTTGCCACATGCTGTAGGCCTATGGACTGAACAAGAAACCACCAAAAATGTTAACCAGTCATCGTTCTCACAACACTGAGGACCAGTCATTCGAAATGACTTCTCCATGCATTTTATGCATTGGTAAAAGCACTATGATGAAAAGTGTGATATGTTTTCAGGTATCTCCTATACTAATAGAGCCACATGCTCACCGGTTTGCCACATGCTGTAGGCCTATGGACTGAACAAGAAACCACCAAAAATTTTAACCAGTCATCGTTCTCACAACACTGATGACCAGTCATTCGAAATGACTTCTCCATGCATTTTATGCATTGGTAAAAGCACTATGATGAAAAGTGTGATATGTTTTCAGGTATCTCCTATACTAATAGAGCCACATGCTCACCGGTTTGCCATATGCTGTAGGCCTATGGACTGAACAAGAAACCACCAAAAATTTTAACCAGTCATCGTTCTCACAACACTGAGGACCAGTCATTCGAAATGACTTCTCCATGCATGTTATGCATTGGTAAAAGCACTATGATGAAAAGTGTGATATGTTTTCAGGTATCTCCTATACTAATAGAGCCACATGCTCACCGGTTTGCCACATGCTGTAGGCCTATGGACTGAACAAGAAACCACCAAAAATTTTAACCAGTCATCGTTCTCACAACACTGAGGACCAGTCATTCGAAATGACTTCTCCATGCATGTTATGCATTGGTAAAAGCACTATGATGAAAAGTGTGATATGTTTTCAGGTATCTCCTATACTAATAGAGCCACATGCTCACCGGTTTGCCACATGCTGTAGGCCTATGGACTGAACAAGAAACCACCAAAAATGTTAACCAGTCATCGTTCTCACAACACTGAGGACCAGTCATTCGAAATGACTTCTCCATGCATTTTATGCATTGGTAAAAGCACTATGATGAAAAGTGTGATATGTTTTCAGGTATCTCCTATACTAATAGAGCCACATGCTCACCGGTTTGCCACATGCTGTAGGCCTATGGACTGAACAAGAAACCACCAAAAATTTTAACCAGTCATCGTTCTCACAACACTGATGACCAGTCATTCGAAATGACTTCTCCATGCATTTTATGCATTGGTAAAAGCACTATGATGAAAAGTGTGATATGTTTTCAGGTATCTCCTATACTAATAGAGCCACATGCTCACCGGTTTGCCATATGCTGTAGGCCTATGGACTGAACAAGAAACCACCAAAAATTTTAACCAGTCATCGTTCTCACAACACTGAGGACCAGTCATTCGAAATGACTTCTCCATGCATGTTATGCATTGGTAAAAGCACTATGATGAAAAGTGTGATATGTTTTCAGGTATCTCCTATACTAATAGAGCCACATGCTCACCGGTTTGCCACATGCTGTAGGCCTATGGACTGAACAAGAAACCACCAAAAATTTTAACCAGTCATCGTTCTCACAACACTGAGGACCAGTCATTCGAAATGACTTCTCCATGCATTTTATGCGTTGGTAAAAGCACTATGATGAAAAGTGTGATATGTTTTCAGGTATCTCCTATACTAATAGAGCCACATGCTCACCGGTTTGCCACATGCTGTAGGCCTATGGACTGAACAAGAAACCACCAAAAATTTTAACCAGTCATCGTTCTCACAACACTGAGGACCAGTCATTCGAAATGACTTCTCCATGCATTTTATGCATTGGTAAAAGCACTATGATGAAAAGTGTGATATGTTTTCAGGTATCTCCTATACTAATAGAGCCACATGCTCACCGGTTTGCCACATGCTGTAGGCCTATGGACTGAACAAGAAACCACCAAAAATTTTAACCAGTCATCGTTCTCACAACACTGAGGACCAGTGATTCGAAATGACTTCTCCATGCATTTTATGCATTGGTAAAAGCACTATGATGAAAAGTGTGATATGTTTTCAGGTATCTCCTATACTAATAGAGCCACATGCTCACCGGTTTGCCACATGCTGTAGGCCTATGGACTGAACAAGAAACCACCAAAAATTTTAACCAGTCATCGTTCTCACAACACTGAGGACCAGTCATTCGAAATGACTTCTCCATGCATTTTATGCATTGGTAAAAGCACTATGATTAAAAGTGTGATATGTTTTCAGGTATCTCCTATACTAATAGAGCCACATGCTCACCGGTTTGCCACATGCTGGAGGCCTATGGACTGAACAAGAAACCACCAAAAATTTTAACCAGTCATCATTCTCACAACACTGAGGACCAGTCATTCGAAATGACTTCTCCATGCATTTTATGCATTGGTAAAAGCACTATGATGAAAAGTGTGATATGTTTTCAGGCATCTCCTATACTAATAGAGCCACATGCTCACCGGTTTGCCACATGCTGTAGGCCTATGGACTGAACAAGAAACCACCAAAAATTTTAACCAGTCATCGTTCTCACAACACTGAGGACCAGTCATTCGAAATGACTTCTCCATGCATTTTATGCATTGGTAAAAGCACTATGATGAAAAGTGTGATATGTTTTCAGGCATCTCCTATACTAATAGAGCCACATGCTCACCGGTTTGCCACATGCTGTAGGCCTATGGACTGAACAAGAAACCACCAAAAATTTTAACCAGTCATCGTTCTCACAACACTGAGGACCAGTCATTCGAAATGACTTCTCCATGCATTTTATGCATTGGTAAAAGCACTATGATGAAAAGTGTGATATGTTTTCAGGTATCTCCTATACTAATAGAGCCACATGCTCACCGGTTTGCTACATGCTGTAGGCCTATGGACTGAACAAGAAACCACCAAAAATTTTAACCAGTCATCGTTCTCACAACACTGAGGACCAGTCATTCGAAATGACTTCTCCATGCATTTTATGCATTGGTAAAAGCACTATGATGAAAAGTGTGATATGTTTTCAGGTATCTCCTATACTAATAGAGCCACATGCTCACCGGTTTGCTACATGCTGTAGGCCTATGGACTGAACAAGAAACCACCAAAAATTTTAACCAGTCATCGTTCTCACAACACTGAGGACCAGTCATTCGAAATGACTTCTCCATGCATTTTATGCATTGGTAAAAGCACTATGATGAAAAGTGTGATATGTTTTCAGGCATCTCCTATACTAATAGAGCCACATGCTCACCGGTTTGCCACATGCTGTAGGCCTATGGACTGAACAAGAAACCACCAAAAATTTTAACCAGTCATCGTTCTCACAACACTGAGGACCAGTCATTCGAAATGACTTCTCCATGCATTTTATGCATTGGTAAAAGCACTATGATGAAAAGTGTGATATGTTTTCAGGTATCTCCTATACTAATAGAGCCACATGCTCACCGGTTTGCTACATGCTGTAGGCCTATGGACTGAACAAGAAACCACCAAAAATTTTAACCAGTCATCGTTCTCACAACACTGAGGACCAGTCATTCGAAATGACTTCTCCATGCATTTTATGCATTGGTAAAAGCACTATGATGAAAAGTGTGATATGTTTTCAGGTATCTCCTATACTAATAGAGCCACATGCTCACCGGTTTGCCACATGCTGTAGGCCTATGGACTGAACAAGAAACCACCAAAAATTTTAACCAGTCATCGTTCTCACAACACTGATGACCAGTCATTCGAAATGACTTCTCCATGCATTTTATGCATTGGTAAAAGCACTATGATGAAAAGTGTGATATGTTTTCAGGTATCTCCTATACTAATAGAGCCACATGCTCACCGGTTTGCCATATGCTGTAGGCCTATGGACTGAACAAGAAACCACCAAAAATTTTAACCAGTCATCGTTCTCACAACACTGAGGACCAGTCATTCGAAATGACTTCTCCATGCATGTTATGCATTGGTAAAAGCACTATGATGAAAAGTGTGATATGTTTTCAGGTATCTCCTATACTAATAGAGCCACATGCTCACCGGTTTGCCACATGCTGTAGGCCTATGAACTGAACAAGAAACCACCAAAAATTTTAACCAGTCATCGTTCTCACAACACTGAGGACCAGTCATTCGAAATGACTTCTCCATGCATTTTATGCATTGGTAAAAGCACTATGATGAAAAGTGTGATATGTTTTCAGGTATCTCCTATACTAATAGAGCCACATGCTCACCGGTTTGCCACATGCTGTAGGCCTATGGACTGAACAAGAAACCACCAAAAATTTTAACCAGTCATCGTTCTCACAACACTGATGACCAGTCATTCGAAATGACTTCTCCATGCATTTTATGCATTGGTAAAAGCACTATGATGAAAAGTGTGATATGTTTTCAGGTATCTCCTATACTAATAGAGCCACATGCTCACCGGTTTGCCATATGCTGTAGGCCTATGGACTGAACAAGAAACCACCAAAAATTTTAACCAGTCATCGTTCTCACAACACTGAGGACCAGTCATTCGAAATGACTTCTCCATGCATGTTATGCATTGGTAAAAGCACTATGATGAAAAGTGTGATATGTTTTCAGGTATCTCCTATACTAATAGAGCCACATGCTCACCGGTTTGCCACATGCTGTAGGCCTATGGACTGAACAAGAAACCACCAAAAATTTTAACCAGTCATCGTTCTCACAACACTGAGGACCAGTCATTCGAAATGACTTCTCCATGCATTTTATGCATTGGTAAAAGCACTATGATGAAAAGTGTGATATGTTTTCAGGTATCTCCTATACTAATAGAGCCACATGCTCACCGGTTTGCTACATGCTGTAGGCCTATGGACTGAACAAGAAACCACCAAAAATTTTAACCAGTCATCGTTCTCACAACACTGAGGACCAGTCATTCGAAATGACTTCTCCATGCATTTTATGCATTGGTAAAAGCACTATGATGAAAAGTGTGATATGTTTTCAGGTATCTCCTATACTAATAGAGCCACATGCTCACCGGTTTGCCACATGCTGTAGGCCTATGGACTGAACAAGAAACCACCAAAAATTTTAACCAGTCATCGTTCTCACAACACTGATGACCAGTCATTCGAAATGACTTCTCCATGCATTTTATGCATTGGTAAAAGCACTATGATGAAAAGTGTGATATGTTTTCAGGTATCTCCTATACTAATAGAGCCACATGCTCACCGGTTTGCCATATGCTGTAGGCCTATGGACTGAACAAGAAACCACCAAAAATTTTAACCAGTCATCGTTCTCACAACACTGAGGACCAGTCATTCGAAATGACTTCTCCATGCATGTTATGCATTGGTAAAAGCACTATGATGAAAAGTGTGATATGTTTTCAGGTATCTCCTATACTAATAGAGCCACATGCTCACCGGTTTGCCACATGCTGTAGGCCTATGGACTGAACAAGAAACCACCAAAAATTTTAACCAGTCATCGTTCTCACAACACTGAGGACCAGTCATTCGAAATGACTTCTCCATGCATTTTATGCATTGGTAAAAGCACTATGATGAAAAGTGTGATATGTTTTCAGGTATCTCCTATACTAATAGAGCCACATGCTCACCGGTTTGCCACATGCTGTAGGCCTATGGACTGAACAAGAAACCACCAAAAATTTTAACCAGTCATCGTTCTCACAACACTGATGACCAGTCATTCGAAATGACTTCTCCATGCATTTTATGCATTGGTAAAAGCACTATGATGAAAAGTGTGATATGTTTTCAGGTATCTCCTATACTAATAGAGCCACATGCTCACCGGTTTGCCATATGCTGTAGGCCTATGGACTGAACAAGAAACCACCAAAAATTTTAACCAGTCATCGTTCTCACAACACTGAGGACCAGTCATTCGAAATGACTTCTCCATGCATGTTATGCATTGGTAAAAGCACTATGATGAAAAGTGTGATATGTTTTCAGGTATCTCCTATACTAATAGAGCCACATGCTCACCGGTTTGCCACATGCTGTAGGCCTATGGACTGAACAAGAAACCACCAAAAATTTTAACCAGTCATCGTTCTCACAACACTGAGGACCAGTCATTCGAAATGACTTCTCCATGCATTTTATGCGTTGGTAAAAGCACTATGATGAAAAGTGTGATATGTTTTCAGGTATCTCCTATACTAATAGAGCCACATGCTCACCGGTTTGCCACATGCTGTAGGCCTATGGACTGAACAAGAAACCACCAAAAATTTTAACCAGTCATCGTTCTCACAACACTGAGGACCAGTCATTCGAAATGACTTCTCCATGCATTTTATGCATTGGTAAAAGCACTATGATGAAAAGTGTGATATGTTTTCAGGTATCTCCTATACTAATAGAGCCACATGCTCACCGGTTTGCCACATGCTGTAGGCCTATGGACTGAACAAGAAACCACCAAAAATATTAACCAGTCATCGTTCTCACAACACTGAGGACCAGTGATTCGAAATGACTTCTCCATGCATTTTATGCATTGGTAAAAGCACTATGATGAAAAGTGTGATATGTTTTCAGGTATCTCCTATACTAATAGAGCCACATGCTCACCGGTTTGCCACATGCTGTAGGCCTATGGACTGAACAAGAAACCACCAAAAATTTTAACCAGTCATCGTTCTCACAACACTGAGGACCAGTCATTCGAAATGACTTCTCCATGCATTTTATGCATTGGTAAAAGCACTATGATTAAAAGTGTGATATGTTTTCAGGTATCTCCTATACTAATAGAGCCACATGCTCACCGGTTTGCCACATGCTGTAGGCCTATGGACTGAACAAGAAACCACCAAAAATTTTAACCAGTCATCATTCTCACAACACTGAGGACCAGTCATTCGAAATGACTTCTCCATGCATTTTATGCATTGGTAAAAGCACTATGATGAAAAGTGTGATATGTTTTCAGGCATCTCCTATACTAATAGAGCCACATGCTCACCGGTTTGCCACATGCTGTAGGCCTATGGACTGAACAAGAAACCACCAAAAATTTTAACCAGTCATCGTTCTCACAACACTGAGGACCAGTCATTCGAAATGACTTCTCCATGCATTTTATGCATTGGTAAAAGCACTATGATGAAAAGTGTGATATGTTTTCAGGCATCTTCTATACTAATAGAGCCACATGCTCACCGGTTTGCCACATGCTGTAGGCCTATGGACTGAACAAGAAACCACCAAAAATTTTAACCAGTCATCGTTCTCACAACACTGAGGACCAGTCATTCGAAATGACTTCTCCATGCATTTTATGCATTGGTAAAAGCACTATGATGAAAAGTGTGATATGTTTTCAGGTATCTCCTATACTAATAGAGCCACATGCTCACCGGTTTGCCACATGCTGTAGGCCTATGGACTGAACAAGAAACCACCAAAAATTTTAACCAGTCATCGTTCTCACAACACTGAGGACCAGTCATTCGAAATGACTTCTCCATGCATTTTATGCGTTGGTAAAAGCACTATGATGAAAAGTGTGATATGTTTTCAGGTATCTCCTATACTAATAGAGCCACATGCTCACCGGTTTGCCACATGCTGTAGGCCTATGGACTGAACAAGAAACCACCAAAAATTTTAACCAGTCATCGTTCTCACAACACTGAGGACCAGTCATTCGAAATGACTTCTCCATGCATTTTATGCATTGGTAAAAGCACTATGATGAAAAGTGTGATATGTTTTCAGGTATCTCCTATACTAATAGAGCCACATGCTCACCGGTTTGCCACATGCTGTAGGCCTATGGACTGAACAAGAAACCACCAAAAATTTTAACCAGTCATCGTTCTCACAACACTGAGGACCAGTCATTCGAAATGACTTCTCCATGCATTTTATGCATTGGTAAAAGCACTATGATGAAAAGTGTGATATGTTTTCAGGTATCTCCTATACTAATAGAGCCACATGCTCACCGGTTTGCCACATGCTGTAGGCCTATGGACTGAACAAGAAACCACCAAAAATTTTAACCAGTCATCGTTCTCACAACACTGATGACCAGTCATTCGAAATGACTTCTCCATGCATTTTATGCATTGGTAAAAGCACTATGATGAAAAGTGTGATATGTTTTCAGGTATCTCCTATACTAATAGAGCCACATGCTCACCGGTTTGCCACATGCTGTAGGCCTATGGACTGAACAAGAAACCACCAAAAATTTTAACCAGTCATCGTTCTCACAACACTGAGGACCAGTCATTCGAAATGACTTCTCCATGCATGTTATGCATTGGTAAAAGCACTATGATGAAAAGTGTGATATGTTTTCAGGTATCTCCTATACTAATAGAGCCACATGCTCACCGGTTTGCCACATGCTGTAGGCCTATGGACTGAACAAGAAACCACCAAAAATTTTAACCAGTCATCGTTCTCACAACACTGAGGACCAGTCATTCGAAATGACTTCTCCATGCATTTTATGCATTGGTAAAAGCACTATGATGAAAAGTGTGATATGTTTTCAGGTATCTCCTATACTAATAGAGCCACATGCTCACCGGTTTGCCACATGCTGTAGGCCTATGGACTGAACAAGAAACCACCAAAAATTTTAACCAGTCATCGTTCTCACAACACTGAGGACCAGTCATTTGAAATGACTTCTCCATGCATTTTATGCATAGGTAAAAGCACTATGATGAAAAGTGTGATATGTTTTCAGGTATCTCCTATAATAATAGAGCCACATGCTCACAGGTTTGCCACATGCTGTAGGCCTATGGACTGAACAAGAAACCACCAAAAATTTTAACCAGTCATCGTTCTCACAACACTGAGGACCAGTCATTCGAAATGACTTCTCCATGCATTTTATGCATTGGTAAAAGCACTATGATGAAAAGTGTGATATGTTTTCAGGTATCTCCTATACTAATAGAGCCACATGCTCACCGGTTTGCCACATGCTGTAGGCCTATGGACTGAACAAGAAACCACCAAAAATTTTAACCAGTCATCGTTCTCACAACACTGAGGACCAGTCATTCGAAATGACTTCTCCATGCATTTTATGCATTGGTAAAAGCACTATGATGAAAAGTGTGATATGTTTTCAGGTATCTCCTATACTAATAGAGCCACATGCTCACCGGTTTGCCACATGCTGTAGGCCTATGGACTGAACAAGAAACCACCAAAAATTTTAACCAGTCATCGTTCTCACAACACTGAGGACCAGTCATTCGAAATGACTTCTCCATGCATTTTATGCATTGGTAAAAGCACTATGATGAAAAGTGTGATATGTTTTCAGGTATCTCCTATACTAATAGAGCCACATGCTCACCAGTTTGCCACATGCTGTAGGCCTATGGACTGAACAAGAAACCACCAAAAATTTTAACCGGTCATCGTTCTCACAACACTGATGACCAGTCATTCGAAATGACTTCTCCATGCATTTTATGCATTGGTAAAAGCACTATGATGAAAAGTGTGATATGTTTTCAGGTATCTCCTATACTAATAGAGCCACATGCTCACCGGTTTGCCACATGCTGTAGGCCTATGGACTGAACAAGAAACCACCAAAAATTTTAACCAGTCATCGTTCTCACAACACTGAGGACCAGTCATTCGAAATGACTTCTCCATGCATTTTATGCATTGGTAAAAGCACTATGATGAAAAGTGTGATATGTTTTCAGGTATCTCCTATACTAATAGAGCCACATGCTCACCGGTTTGCCACATGCTGTAGGCCTATGGACTGAACAAGAAACCACCAAACATTTTAACCAGTTATCGTTCTCACAACACTGAGGACCAGTCATTCGAAATGACTTCTCCATGCATTTTATGCATTGGTAAAAGCACTATGATGAAAAGTGTGATATGTTTTCAGGTATCTCCTATACTAATAGAGCCACATGCTCACCGGTTTGCCACATGCTGTAGGCCTATGGACTGAACAAGAAACCACCAAAAATTTTAACCAGTCATCGTTCTCACAACACTGATGACCAGTCATTCGAAATGACTTCTCCATGCATTTTATGCATTGGTAAAAGCACTATGATGAAAAGTGTGATATGTTTTCAGGTATCTCCTATACTAATAGAGCCACATGCTCACCGGTTTGCCACATGCTGTAGGCCTATGGACTGAACAAGAAACCACCAAAAATTTTAACCAGTCATCGTTCTCACAACACTGAGGACCAGTCTGTTAGGGGTCGAGTTCCCGCTTCTGCACAGTGGGAATCTCGAGCCACTTCCGCTGCGGTCTCCCATTCTTGTCCAGCCGCAGTGGAGCCTGCTCAGCAAGGACGTCGGTCCCAGCGTCTTGCTCATTCTCACTCTGTTCTGAGAGTTAGTGCTGCTTCTCCAGTCTCTGCCATTAAAGTCAGTGCTGGTCAGCAGCGAGCGGACTTCTCTGGGACTAAGTCCTTGTCTGCATGTACTGAGCATGCCCAGCGTAAGGTCTCCCGTTGGAGATCGAGGGTCATGTGCTCAGGCTCTGCAGCACATTCCATTGGTCCTCTTGGCAGGTCCTAGAAGGGCAAAAGTGCTGTGGCCACTTCCTGTGCTGCTGCTATATAAACTGCGCATGACCGCACGGCCATGCGCTAGTATTGTCTAACAATTGCTAATGTGTGTATGTTGTGAGTGCAAGTCGTCCTTGGAAACCCCTACCCTAGTGAATGTCTGTTCGCGGAAGGTGTATGGCTGCTACCTAGCGCCCGACTTAGCCTACAGCACTAAACACACATCTCAGCGTCCTGTAGCTGTGCCTGCCAGTACGGCGCCGTGCGCCTGCCTTGCGCTTTCCATACCCGAGTCTGGGTGGTTAGTGGCGTCCGTTAGTGCGGCATCGCTCGCACTCTTGTGCACTTATATTTCTTTAGGTTCTCTACACACCCAGTTGCGGTGTTACGCCAGCAAGGGTCTAATCGGGCTCCAATCCCTTCTGGGGTTAAGTCCGCTGACCACTTGCTCGCGCACTAGTGCGGTACTGCGGTCCTGTGAATTAACAGGATCGCTTTCTTCACGCTGGGTGAGGTTTAACCCACGCGTGTATCCTTTAGTGTACCGCCATATTGTCCGTCTTGCTAGCTGCAGGGTCTTTTACCTGCACGGTGGACCTCGGACTGCGAACGCACCTAGTTTCTTACCATCTATACTTGGTGCGTTCCGCCAGTCCTTAACATAATACTAGCGCCAAGGTCTGGCTAGTATGGCGGACATTCAGCAATCTTTGCGGTATATCCAGCAGTTGGAGGGTAGGTTGAAGGTTCTCGAGAACTCAACCTCAGCTGTGGATGTTACCGCAGTTGCTGTAAAGGCTGCTGGCGTGGCGGCAGCAACCTTGTCCACTGCCACCCCTGTTCCGACATTATCCCGCCTCCCGTTGCCAGAAAAATTTTCTGGAGATTGCAAAACTTGTAGGGGATTCGTGAGTCAGTGCTCTATCCACCTCGAGCTCCTGGCTGCACGTTTTCCTACAGAGCGGGCTAAGGTGGGATTTATTGTCTCGCTGTTGTCGGACAGGGCGTTGGAGTGGGCTACGCCGCTGTGGGAGCGTGATGATCATGTGGTGCAGAGTGCTCCGTTGTTTCTGGGCACGCTGAAAAAGGTCTTTCTAGGACCTCAACTCACCCATGATACAGCGCTCCAACTACTGGCATTAACTCAGGGTGAGTCCTTGGTCAGCCATTTTTCCGTCCGATTCCGTACTTTAGCTTCCGAGCTGGAGTGGTCGGATAAAGCCCTTATCCCCATATTCTGGAGGGGCCTGGCTGACCATGTTAAGGACGCTCTGGCCACTAGGGAGATTCCTGCCACACTGGAGGAGTTAATATCTATTTCTACTCGTATAGACCTCCGTTTTAACGAGCGGAGGTTGGAACGAGCCCAGTGTAGGCAGAGGTTTCGGCTGGCTCCTACCTTCGCCAAACCTTTGGAATCCCCAGTCCAGGCATCTGAGTCACATGAGACCTTGGAGGTGACACGAGCGGGATCTAAGTCTCAGTCCGCTCGTGCACATAAGGTCCGTCATGTTTGCCAGCAGTCAGGACGTCTTGCCTCCAAGAGTCCTCAGCGGTCGGGGAGACGTCAGCGTCTAGTGGCAGTTGGAGGAGGTACACTAGACACGGCGACGTTTGCCTCAAAGTTGTCCTTCAAGGGGACAATTACCATAGGCCCATCCACTCTTACGGTCGAGCTATGCTTGGATTCTGGGGCAGAGGGTAACTTTATGTCCTCCGCCTTTGCCCAGCGTCACGCAATACCCTTGGTGATGCTCGCCCAGCCAGTGACCGTTCGAGTGGTAAATGGGTCAACACTACCTTCACAGATTACCCACCAAACCATTCCTTTCACGCTATCTGTGTCTCCATCACATCAGGAGATAATCTCCCTATTAGTCATTCCTGAGGGAATTGATGAGGTCCTGTTGGGGATGCCATGGCTTCGCTACCATTCTCCTCATATTGAGTGGTCCTCTGGGAGAATTTTGGGATGGAGTAAATCCTGTGAGGGTAGATGTCAGAGGGAGTGCGTTCAGGTTGCTACTACACAGGTACCCGCAGATCTTTCCTCTCTCCCCAAGCACTATTGGTCCCATGCAGACGTGTTCTCCAAAAGAGCTGCGGAGACTCTTCCGCCTCACCGCCCCTATGACTGTCCTATTGACCTCTTGCCTGGTGCTGAGCCTCCCCGGGGTCGAGTCTACCCGTTATCTCTCCCGGAGACGGAGGCAATGTCCCAGTATATTCAGGAGAATCTGGCAAGAGGATTCATTAGGAAGTCAGTGTCACCGGCAGGGGCTGGGTTCTTCTTCGTGCAGAAGAAGACTGGAGACTTACGTCCATGCATAGACTACAGGGGTCTTAACGCCATTACCGTTAAGAACAAGTACCCATTACCCCTGATATCTGAGCTCTTTGATAGGCTACGGGGAGCAAAGGTATTTACAAAGTTAGATCTGCGGGGTGCTTACAACCTGATTCGCATCCGTGAGGGGGATGAATGGAAGACGGCTTTTAACACCAGGGATGGGCACTATGAATATCTAGTGATGCCCTTTGGGCTCTGTAATGCCCCAGCCGTTTTCCAAGACTTTGTGAACGACATCTTTCGGGATATGCTCACCACCTCGGTCGTAGTCTATCTGGATGACATTCTCATCTACTCTCCAGATATAGACTCCCATCGGAGAGATGTTCGCAAAGTCTTCGACCTCTTACGGGCAAACTCCCTCTACGCTAAGTTGGAGAAGTGTGTGTTTGAGCAGGAGTCCTTGCCTTTCCTTGGTTATATCATTTCTGCCCAGGGTTTGGCTATGGATCCTGCCAAGCTACAGGCAGTAATGGACTTGCAGGAACCCCATTCTCTTAAAGCGGTGCAGCGCTTTATGGGGTTCATTAATTACTATCGCCAGTTCATTCCACACTTCTCAACTTTGGTAGCTCCCTTGGTCGCCCTCACCAAGAAGGGAGCAAATCCCAAGTTGTGGTCAGAGGAGGTCTCCAAGGCCTTTCTCTCGATTAAGTCACACTTCGCTAGCGCTCCCATCCTACATCGCCCCGATGTAGATAAACCATTCATCTTGGAGGTGGATGCCTCATCCGTTGGTGCTGGAGCAGTCCTTTTCCAAAAGGATGCTCAAGGTCGGAAGCATCCTTGCTTCTTCTTCTCCAAAACTTTCACACCAGCGGAGAGGAATTATTCCATCGGGGACAGGGAGTTGCTAGCCATGAAGTTGGCTTTTTCAGAGTGGAGACACCTCTTGGAGGGAGCTCGCTTTCCCTTCCAAGTCTTCACTGACCACAAGAACTTGGTGTATATACAGACGGCCCAGCGGCTAAATTCTCGCCAGGCCAGATGGTCCCTGTTTTTCTCCCGGTTCCATTTTACCCTCCATTTTCTCTCCGGGGAGAAGAACGTTTGTGCCGACGCTCTCTCCCGCTCCGTAGTGTCATCTGAGGAGGAGGAGGAGGAGCCTCGGCTTATTGTCCCGCCTGAGAGCTTGAGAACTGTAGCTCCGGTTTCGCTGGAGTCTGTGCCCCCGGGCAAGACTTTCGTGCCAGCTAACTTGCGACCGGAGGTTCTCTCTTGGGCTCACTCCTCCAGAGTGGGTGGGCATTTTGGGACCAAGAGGACTTCTGAGCTTTTGGCGAGAACATATTGGTGGCCGCATATGGTCCGAGATGTCAAGGACTATATTCAGGCGTGCGTTTCTTGCGCCCAGAATCGGTCTCCTCGGCAACGGCCTGCTGGGTTGCTTTACCCTCTACCGGTGGCAGACAGGCCCTGGGAGATGGTCGGAATGGACTTTGTGGTGGGCTTACCCAAGTCGCGTGGCTGCTCCATTATTTGGGTTGTCACCGACCATTTCTCTAAGATGGTACATTTGGTACCGCTTCCTCGGTTACCCTCAGCACGGGCCTTGGCGGTGTTGTTCATGAAGCATGTTTTCCGATTGCATGGTATGCCTGATAAGATTGTCAGCGATCGGGGTCCCCAGTTCGCGTCTCGGTTTTGGAGAGAGCTCTGCCGTTTGCTCAGCATAGAGTTAAACCTCTCCTCTGCATATCATCCCGAGACGAATGGGTTGGTGGAGAGAACCAACCAGACTCTGATGACATATTTGCGACATTTCGTCTCCGCTAGGCAGGATGACTGGGCATCTTTGCTACCTTGGGCGGAATTTGCCTTGAACAACGCCGTAGCCGATTCCACTGGCCAAACTCCTTTTCTCCTTAATTACGGCCAGCATCCGCGTGTTCCTGTGCCCATGCCCGTGTCATCCACCGATTCTAGGGTGGCAGACTGGGCGGTGGAGGCACGGGACATCTGGGACCGCACACAGGATGCCATTCGGGCCTCCAAGGAGAGAATGAGGGTTTCGGCTGATACACACCGGCGTCCCGCTCCGGTCTTTGCTCCCGGCGACTTAGTGTGGCTCTCCGCCCGTAACATCAGGCTGCGAGTTGAGTCCACTAAGTTTGCTCCTCGCTACATTGGCCCGTTTAAAGTTCTGGAACAGGTCAACCCTGTGGTTTACCGTTTGGCCATTCCTCCACGCCTTGGTATCACCGATATCTTTCACGTTTCCCTCTTAAAGCCCGTTCGTTTGTCTCGGTTTTCTGAGTTATCTGCTGGGACATCGGGTTCATCCACGGATGAGTTTGAGGTGAATGCTATTGTGGGAAGCAAGGTGGTACGTGGCAAAAAATTTTATTTGGTGGATTGGAAGGGTCATGGTCCAGAGGATAGAACCTGGGAGCCTGTGGAGCACATTCGGGCTCCGCAGCTCATTGCTGCCTTCGAACGTAGCGAGGCCCAAGGAGGGGGGGGCCCTAGGAGGGGGGGTAATGTTAGGGGTCGAGTTCCCGCTTCTGCACAGTGGGAATCTCGAGCCACTTCCGCTGCGGTCTCCCATTCTTGTCCAGCCGCAGTGGAGCCTGCTCAGCAAGGACGTCGGTCCCAGCGTCTTGCTCATTCTCACTCTGTTCTGAGAGTTAGTGCTGCTTCTCCAGTCTCTGCCATTAAAGTCAGTGCTGGTCAGCAGCGAGCGGACTTCTCTGGGACTAAGTCCTTGTCTGCATGTACTGAGCATGCCCAGCGTAAGGTCTCCCGTTGGAGATCGAGGGTCATGTGCTCAGGCTCTGCAGCACATTCCATTGGTCCTCTTGGCAGGTCCTAGAAGGGCAAAAGTGCTGTGGCCACTTCCTGTGCTGCTGCTATATAAACTGCGCATGACCGCACGGCCATGCGCTAGCATTGTCTAACAATTGCTAATGTGTGTATGTTATGAGTGCAAGTCGTCCTTGGAAACCCCTACCCTAGTGAATGTCTGTTCGCGGAAGGTGTATGGCTGCTACCTAGCGCCCGACTTAGCCTACAGCACTAAACACACATCTCAGCGTCCTGTAGCTGTGCCTGCCAGTACGGCGCCGTGCGCCTGCCTTGCGCTTTCCATACCCGAGTCTGGGTGGTTAGTGGCGTCCGTTAGTGCGGCATCGCTCGCACTCTTGTGCACTTATATTTCTTTAGGTTCTCTACACACCCAGTTGCGGTGTTACGCCAGCAAGGGTCTAATCGGGCTCCAATCCCTTCTGGGGTTAAGTCCGCTGACCACTTGCTCGCGCACTAGTGCGGTACTGCGGTCCTGTGAATTAACAGGATCGCTTTCTTCACGCTGGGTGAGGTTTAACCCACGCGTGTATCCTTTAGTGTACCGCCATATTGTCCGTCTTGCTAGCTGCAGGGTCTTTTACCTGCACGGTGGACCTCGGACTGCGAACGCACCTAGTTTCTTACCATCTATACTTGGTGCGTTCCGCCAGTCCTTAACACAGTCATTCGAAATGACTTCTCCATGCATGTTATGCATTGGTAAAAGCACTATGATGAAAAGTGTGATATGTTTTCAGGTATCTCCTATACTAATAGAGCCACATGCTCACCGGTTTGCCACATGCTGTAGGCCTATGGACTGAACAAGAAACCACCAAAAATTTTAACCAGTCATCGTTCTCACAACACTGAGGACCAGTCATTCGAAATGACTTCTCCATGCATTTTATGCGTTGGTAAAAGCACTATGATGAAAAGTGTGATATGTTTTCAGGTATCTCCTATACTAATAGAGCCACATGCTCACCGGTTTGCCACATGCTGTAGGCCTATGGACTGAACAAGAAACCACCAAAAATTTTAACCAGTCATCGTTCTCACAACACTGAGGACCAGTCATTCGAAATGACTTCTCCATGCATTTTATGCATTGGTAAAAGCACTATGATGAAAAGTGTGATATGTTTTCAGGTATCTCCTATACTAATAGAGCCACATGCTCACCGGTTTGCCACATGCTGTAGGCCTATGGACTGAACAAGAAACCACCAAAAATTTTAACCAGTCATCGTTCTCACAACACTGAGGACCAGTCATTCGAAATGACTTCTCCATGCATTTTATGCATTGGTAAAAGCACTATGATGAAAAGTGTGATATGTTTTCAGGTATCTCCTATACTAATAGAGCCACATGCTCACCGGTTTGCCACATGCTGTAGTCCTATGGACTGAACAAGAAACCACCAAAAATTTTAACCAGTCATCGTTCTCACAACACTGAGGACCAGTCATTCGAAATGACTTCTCCATGCATTTTATGGATTGGTAAAAGCACTATGAAGAAAAGTGTGATATGTTTTCAGGTATCTCCTATACTAATAGAGCCACATGCTCACCGGTTTGCCACATGCTGTAGGCCTATGGACTGAACAAGAAACCACCAAAAATTTTAACCAGTCATCGTTCTCACAACACTGAGGACCAGTCATTCGAAATGACTTCTCCATGCATTTTATGCATTGGTAAAAGCACAATGATGAAAAGTGTGATATGTTTTCAGGTATCTCCTATACTAATAGAGCCACATGCTCACCGGTTTGCCACATGCTGTAGGCCTATGGACTGAACAAGAAACCACCAAAAATTTTAACCAGTCATCGTTCTCACAACACTGAGGACCAGTCATTCGAAATGACTTCTCCATGCATTTTATGCATTGGTAAAAGCACTATGATGAAAAGTGTGATATGTTTTCAGGTATCTCCTATACTAATAGAGCCACATGCTCACCGGTTTGCCACATGCTGTAGGCCTATGGACTGAACAAGAAACCACCAAAAATTTTAACCAGTCATCATTCTCACAACACTGAGGACCAGTCATTCGAAATGACTTCTCCATGCATTTTATGCATTGGTAAAAGCACTATGATGAAAAGTGTGATATGTTTTCAGGTATCTCCTATACTAATAGAGCCACATGCTCACCGGTTTGCCACATGCTGTAGGCCTATGGACTGAACAAGAAACCACCAAAAATTTTAACCAGTCATCGTTCTCACAACACTGATCACCAGTCATTCGAAATGACTTCTCCATGCATTTTATGCATTGGTAAAAGCACTATGATGAAAAGTGTGATATGTTTTCAGTTATCTCCTATACTAATAGAGCCACATGCTCACTGGTTTGCCACATGCTGTAGGCCTATGGACTGAACAAGAAACCACCAAAAATTTTAACCAGTCATCGGTCTCACAACACTGAGGACCAGTCATTCGAAATGACTTCTCCATGCATTTTATGCATTGGTAAAAGCACTATGATGAAAAGTGTGATATGTTTTCAGGTATCTCCTATACTAATAGAGCCACATGCTCACCGGTTTGCCACATGCTGTAGGCCTATGGACTGAACAAGAAACCACCAAAAATTTAAACCAGTCATCGTTCTCACAACACTGAGGACCAGTCATTCGAAATGACTTCTCCATGCATTTTATGCATTGGTAAAAGCACTATGATGAAAAGTGTGATATGTTTTCAGGTATCTCCTATACTAATAGAGCCACATGCTCACCGGTTTGCCACATGCTGTAGGCCTATGGACTGAACAAGAAACCACCAAAAATTTTAACCAGTCATCGTTCTCACAACACTGAGGACCAGTCATTCGAAATGACTTCTCCATGCATTTTATGCATTGGTAAAAGCACTATGATGAAAAGTGTGATATGTTTTCAGTTATCTCCTATACTAATAGAGCCACATGCTCACTGGTTTGCCACATGCTGTAGGCCTATGGACTGAACAAGAAACCACCAAAAATTTTAACCAGTCATCGTTCTCACAACACTGAGGACCAGTCATTCGAAATGACTTCTCCATGCATTTTATGCATTGGTAAAAGCACTATGATGAAAAGTGTGATATGTTTTCAGGTATCTCCTATACTAATAGAGCCACATGCTCACCGGTTTGCCACATGCTGTAGGCCTATGGACTGAACAAGAAACCACCAAAAATTTTAACCAGTCATCGTTCTCACAACACTGAGGACCAGTCATTCGAAATGACTTCTCCATGCATTTTATGCATTGGTAAAAGCACTATGATGAAAAGTGTGATATGTTTTCAGTTATCTCCTATACTAATAGAGCCACATGCTCACTGGTTTGCCACATGCTGTAGGCCTATGGACTGAACAAGAAACCACCAAAAATTTTAACCAGTCATCGTTCTCACAACACTGAGGACCAGTCATTCGAAATGACTTCTCCATGCATTTTATGCATTGGTAAAAGCACTATGATGAAAAGTGTGATATGTTTTCAGGTATCTCCTATACTAATAGAGCCACATGCTCACCGGTTTGCCACATGCTGTAGGCCTATGGACTGAACAAGAAACCACCAAAAATTTTAACCAGTCATCGTTCTCACAACACTGAGGACCAGTCATTCGAAATGACTTCTCCATGCATTTTATGCATTGGTAAAAGCACTATGATGAAAAGTGTGATATGTTTTCAGGTATCTCCTATACTAATAGAGCCACATGCTCACCGGTTTGCCACATGCTGTAGGCCTATGGACTGAACAAGAAACCACCAAAAATTTTAACCAGTCATCGTTCTCACAACACTGAGGACCAGTCATTCGAAATGACTTCTCCATGCATTTTATGCATTGGTAAAAGCACTATGATGAAAAGTGTGATATGTTTTCAGGTATCTCCTATACTAATAGAGCCACATGCTCACCGGTTTGCCACATGCTGTAGGCCTATGGACTGAACAAGAAACCACCAAAAATTTTAACCAGTCATCGTTCTCACAACACTGAGGACCAGTCATTCGAAATGACTTCTCCATGCATTTTATGCATTGGTAAAAGCACTATGATGAAAAGTGTGATATGTTTTCAGGTATCTCCTATACTAATAGAGCCACATGCTCACCGGTTTGCCACATGCTGTAGGCCTATGGACTGAACAAGAAACCACCAAAAATTTTAACCAGTCATCGTTCTCACAACACTGAGGACCAGTCATTCGAAATGACTTCTCCATGCATTTTATGCATTGGTAAAAGCACTATGATGAAAAGTGTGATATGTTTTCAGGTATCTCCTATACTAATAGAGCCACATGCTCACCGGTTTGCCACATGCTGTAGGCCTATGGACTGAACAAGAAACCACCAAAAATTTTAACCAGTCATCGTTCTCACAACACTGATGACCAGTCATTCGAAATGACTTCTCCATGCATTTTATGCATTGGTAAAAGCACTATGATGAAAAGTGTGATATGTTTTCAGGTATCTACTATACTAATAGAGCCACATGCTCACCGGTTTGCCACATGCTGTAGGCCTATGGACTGAACAAGAAACCACCAAAAATTTTAACCAGTCATCGTTCTCACAACACTGAGGACCAGTCATTCGAAATGACTTCTCCATGCATTTTATGCATTGGTAAAAGCACTATGATGAAAAGTGTGATATGTTTTCAGTTATCTCCTATACTAATAGAGCCACATGCTCACTGGTTTGCCACATGCTGTAGGCCTATGGACTGAACAAGAAACCACCAAAAATTTTAACCAGTCATCGGTCTCACAACACTGAGGACCAGTCATTCGAAATGACTTCTCCATGCATGTTATGCATTGGTAAAAGCACTATGATGAAAAGTGTGATATGTTTTCAGGTATCTCCTATACTAATAGAGCCACATGCTCACCGGTTTGCCACATGCTGTAGGCCTATGGACTGAACAAGAAACCACCAAAAATTTTAACCAGTCATCGTTCTCACAACACTGAGGACCAGTCATTCGAAATGACTTCTACATGCATTTTATGCATTGGTAAAAGCACTATGATGAAAAGTGTGATATGTTTTCAGGTATCTCCTATACTAATAGAGCCACATGCTCACCGGTTTGCCACATGCTGTAGGCCTATGGACTGAACAAGAAACCACCAAAAATTTTAACCAGTCATCGTTCTCACAACACTGAGGACCAGTCATTCGAAATGACTTCTCCATGCATTTTATGCATTGGTAAAAGCACTATGATGAAAAGTGTGATATGTTTTCAGTTATCTCCTATACTAATAGAGCCACATGCTCACTGGTTTGCCACATGCTGTAGGCCTGTGGACTGAACAAGAAACCACCAAAAATTTTAACCAGTCATCGTTCTCACAACACTGAGGACCAGTCATTCGAAATGACTTCTCCATGCATTTTATGCATTGGTAAAAGCACTATGATGAAAAGTGTGATATGTTTTCAGGTATCTCCTATACTAATAGAGCCACATGCTCACCGGTTTGCCACATGCTGTAGGCCTATGGACTGAACAAGAAACCACCAAAAATTTTAACCAGTCATCGTTCTCACAACACCGAGGACCAGTCATTCGAAATGACTTCTCCATGCATTTTATGCATTGGTAAAAGCACTATGATGAAAAGTGTGATATGTTTTCAGTTATCTCCTATACTAATAGAGCCACATGCTCACTGGTTTGCCACATGCTGTAGGCCTATGGACTGAACAAGAAACCACCAAAAATTTTAACCAGTCATCGGTCTCACAACACTGAGGACCAGTCATTCGAAATGACTTCTCCATGCATGTTATGCATTGGTAAAAGCACTATGATGAAAAGTGTGATATGTTTTCAGGTATCTCCTATACTAATAGAGCCACATGCTCACCGGTTTGCCACATGCTGTAGGCCTATGGACTGAACAAGAAACCACCAAAAATTTTAACCAGTCATCGTTCTCACAACACTGAGGACCAGTCATTCGAAATGACTTCTCCATGCATTTTATGCATTGGTAAAAGCACTATGATGAAAAGTGTGATATGTTTTCAGGTATCTCCTATACTAATAGAGCCACATGCTCACCGGTTTGCCACATGCTGTAGGTTTATGGACTGAACAAGAAACCACCAAAAATTTTAACCAGTCATCGTTCTCACAACACTGAGGACCAGTCATTCGAAATGACTTCTCCATGCATTTTATGCATTGGTAAAAGCACTATGATGAAAAGTGTGATATGTTTTCAGTTATCTCCTATACTAATAGAGCCACATGCTCACTGGTTTGCCACATGCTGTAGGCCTATGGACTGAACAAGAAACCACCAAAAATTTTAACCAGTCATCGTTCTCACAACACTGAGGACCAGTCATTCGAAATGACTTCTCCATGCATTTTATGCATTGGTAAAAGCACTATGATGAAAAGTGTGATATGTTTTCAGGTATCTCCTATACTAATAGAGCCACATGCTCACCGGTTTGCCACATGCTGTAGGCCTATGGACTGAACAAGAAACCACCAAAAATTTTAACCAGTCATCGTTCTCACAACACTGAGGACCAGTCATTCGAAATGACTTCTCCATGCATTTTATACATTGGTAAAAGCACTATGATGAAAAGTGTGATATGTTTTCAGGTATCTCCTATACTAATAGAGCCACATGCTCACCGGTTTGCCACATGCTGTAGGCCTATGGACTGAACAAGAAACCACCAAAAATTTTAACGAGTCATCGTTCTCACAACACTGAGGACCAGTCATTCGAAATGACTTCTCCATGCATTTTATGCATTGGTAAAAGCACTATGATGAAAAGTGTGATATGTTTTCAGGTATCTCCTATACTAATAGAGCCACATGCTCACCGGTTTGCCACATGCTGTAGGCCTATGGACTGAACAAGAAACCACCAAAAATTTTAACCAGTCATCGTTCTCACAACACTGAGGACCAGTCATTCGAAATGACTTCTCCATGCATTTTATGCATTGGTAAAAGCACTATGATGAAAAGTGTGATATGTTTTCAGGTATCTCCTATACTAATAGAGCCACATGCTCACCGGTTTGCCACATGCTGTAGGCCTATGGACTGAACAAGAAACCACCAAAAATTTTAACCAGTCATCGTTCTCACAACACTGATGACCAGTCATTCGAAATGACTTCTCCATGCATTTTATGCATTGGTAAAAGCACTATGATGAAAAGTGTGATATGTTTTCAGGTATCTCCTATACTAATAGAGCCACATGCTCACCGGTTTGCCACATGCTGTAGGCCTATGGACTGAACAAGAAACCACCAAAAATTTTAACCAGTCATCGTTCTCACAACACTGAGGACCAGTCATTCGAAATGACTTCTCCATGCATGTTATGCATTGGTAAAAGCACTATGATGAAAAGTGTGATATGTTTTCAGGTATCTCCTATACTAATAGAGCCACATGCTCACCGGTTTGCCACATGCTGTAGGCCTATGGACTGAACAAGAAACCACCAAAAATTTTAACCAGTCATCGTTCTCACAACACTGAGGACCAGTCATTCGAAATGACTTCTCCATGCATTTTATGCGTTGGTAAAAGCACTATGATGAAAAGTGTGATATGTTTTCAGGTATCTCCTATACTAATAGAGCCACATGCTCACCGGTTTGCCACATGCTGTAGGCCTATGGACTGAACAAGAAACCACCAAAAATTTTAACCAGTCATCGTTCTCACAACACTGAGGACCAGTCATTCGAAATGACTTCTCCATGCATTTTATGCATTGGTAAAAGCACTATGATGAAAAGTGTGATATGTTTTCAGGTATCTCCTATACTAATAGAGCCACATGCTCACCGGTTTGCCACATGCTGTAGGCCTATGGACTGAACAAGAAACCACCAAAAATTTTAACCAGTCATCGTTCTCACAACACTGAGGACCAGTCATTCGAAATGACTTCTCCATGCATTTTATGCATTGGTAAAAGCACTATGATGAAAAGTGTGATATGTTTTCAGGTATCTCCTATACTAATAGAGCCACATGCTCACCGGTTTGCCACATGCTGTAGGCCTATGGACTGAACAAGAAACCACCAAAAATTTTAACCAGTCATTGTTCTCACAACACTGAGGACCAGTCATTCGAAATGACTTCTCCATGCATTTTATGCATTGGTAAAAGCACTATGATTAAAAGTGTGATATGTTTTCAGGTATCTCCTATACTAATAGAGCCACATGCTCACCGGTTTGCCACATGCTGTAGGCCTATGGACTGAACAAGAAACCACCAAAAATTTTAACCAGTCATCGTTCTCACAACACTGAGGACCAGTCATTCGAAATGACTTCTCCATGCATTTTATGCATTGGTAAAAGCACTATGATGAAAAGTGTGATATGTTTTCAGGCATCTCCTATACTAATAGAGCCACATGCTCACCGGTTTGCCACATGCTGTAGGCCTATGGACTGAACAAGAAACCACCAAAAATTTTAACCAGTCATCGTTCTCACAACACTGAGGACCAGTCATTCGAAATGACTTCTCCATGCATTTTATGCATTGGTAAAAGCACTATGATGAAAAGTGTGATATGTTTTCAGGCATCTCCTATACTAATAGAGCCACATGCTCACCGGTTTGCCACATGCTGTAGGCCTATGGACTGAACAAGAAACCACCAAAAATTTTAACCAGTCATCGTTCTCACAACACTGAGGACCAGTCATTCGAAATGACTTCTCCATGCATTTTATGCATTGGTAAAAGCACTATGATGAAAAGTGTGATATGTTTTCAGGTATCTCCTATACTAATAGAGCCACATGCTCACCGGTTTGCCACATGCTGTAGGCCTATGGACTGAACAAGAAACCACCAAAAATTTTAACCAGTCATCGTTCTCACAACACTGAGGACCAGTCATTCGAAATGACTTCTCCATGCATTTTATGCGTTGGTAAAAGCACTATGATGAAAAGTGTGATATGTTTTCAGGTATCTCCTATACTAATAGAGCCACATGCTCACCGGTTTGCCACATGCTGTAGGCCTATGGACTGAACAAGAAACCACCAAAAATTTTAACCAGTCATCGTTCCCACAACACTGAGGACCAGTCATTCGAAATGACTTCTCCATGCATTTTATGCGTTGGTAAAAGCACTATGATGAAAAGTGTGATATGTTTTCAGGTATCTCCTATACTAATAGAGCCACATGCTCACCGGTTTGCCACATGCTGTAGGCCTATGGACTGAACAAGAAACCACCAAAAATTTTAACCAGTCATCGTTCTCACAACACTGAGGACCAGTCATTCGAAATGACTTCTCCATGCATTTTATGCATTGGTAAAAGCACTATGATGAAAAGTGTGATATGTTTTCAGGTATCTCCTATACTAATAGAGCCACATGCTCACCGGTTTGCCACATGCTGTAGGCCTATGGACTGAACAAGAAACCACCAAAAATTTTAACCAGTCATCGTTCTCACAACACTGAGGACCAGTCATTCGAAATGACTTCTCCATGCATTTTATGCATTGGTAAAAGCACTATGATGAAAAGTGTGATATGTTTTCAGGTATCTCCTATACTAATAGAGCCACATGCTCACCGGTTTGCCACATGCTGTAGGCCTATGGACTGAACAAGAAACCACCAAAAATTTTAACCAGTCATCGTTCTCACAACACTGAGGACCAGTCATTCGAAATGACTTCTCCATGCATTTTATGCATTGGTAAAAGCACTATGATTAAAAGTGTGATATGTTTTCAGGTATCTCCTATACTAATAGAGCCACATGCTCACCGGTTTGCCACATGCTGTAGGCCTATGGACTGAACAAGAAACCACCAAAAATTTTAACCAGTCATCATTCTCACAACACTGAGGACCAGTCATTCGAAATGACTTCTCCATGCATTTTATGCATTGGTAAAAGCACTATGATGAAAAGTGTGATATGTTTTCAGGCATCTCCTATACTAATAGAGCCACATGCTCACCGGTTTGCCACATGCTGTAGGCCTATGGACTGAACAAGAAACCACCAAAAATTTTAACCAGTCATCGTTCTCACAACACTGAGGACCAGTCATTCGAAATGACTTCTCCATGCATTTTATGCATTGGTAAAAGCACTATGATGAAAAGTGTGATATGTTTTCAGGCATCTCCTATACTAATAGAGCCACATGCTCACCGGTTTGCCACATGCTGTAGGCCTATGGACTGAACAAGAAACCACCAAAAATTTTAACCAGTCATCGTTCTCACAACACTGAGGACCAGTCATTCGAAATGACTTCTCCATGCATTTTATGCATTGGTAAAAGCACTATGATGAAAAGTGTGATATGTTTTCAGGTATCTCCTATACTAATAGAGCCACATGCTCACCGGTTTGCCACATGCTGTAGGCCTATGGACTGAACAAGAAACCACCAAAAATTTTAACCAGTCATCGTTCTCACAACACTGAGGACCAGTCATTCGAAATGACTTCTCCATGCATTTTATGCATTGGTAAAAGCACTATGATGAAAAGTGTGATATGTTTTCAGGCATCTCCTATACTAATAGAGCCACATGCTCACCGGTTTGCCACATGCTGTAGGCCTATGGACTGAACAAGAAACCACCAAAAATTTTAACCAGTCATCGTTCTCACAACACTGAGGACCAGTTATTCGAAATGACTTCTCCATGCATTTTATGCATTGGTAAAAGCACTATGATGAAAAGTGTGATATGTTTTCAGTTATCTCCTATACTAATAGAGCCACATGCTCACTGGTTTGCCACATGCTGTAGGCCTATGGACTGAACAAGAAACCACCAAAAATTTTAACCAGTCATCGTTCTCACAACACTGAGGACCAGTCATTCGAAATGACTTCTCCATGCATTTTATGCATTGGTAAAAGCACTATGATGAAAAGTGTGATATGTTTTCAGGTATCTCCTATACTAATAGAGCCACATGCTCACCGGTTTGCCACATGCTGTAGGCCTATGGACTGAACAAGAAACCACCAAAAATTTTAACCAGTCATCGTTCTCACAACACTGAGGACCAGTCATTCGAAATGACTTCTCCATGCATTTTATGCATTGGTAAAAGCACTATGATGAAAAGTGTGATATGTTTTCAGTTATCTCCTATACTAATAGAGCCACATGCTCACTGGTTTTCCACATGCTGTAGGCCTATGGACTGAACAAGAAACCACCAAAAATTTTAACCAGTCATCGTTCTCACAACACTGAGGACCAGTCATTCGAAATGACTTCTACATGCATTTTATGCATTGGTAAAAGCACTATGATGAAAAGTGTGATATGTTTTCAGGTATCTCCTATACTAATAGAGCCACATGCTCACCGGTTTGCCACATGCTGTAGGCCTATGGACTGAACAAGAAACCACCAAAAATTTTAACCAGTCATCGTTCTCACAACACTGAGGACCAGTCATTCGAAATGACTTCTCCATGCATTTTATACATTGGTAAAAGCACTATGATGAAAAGTGTGATATGTTTTCAGGTATCTCCTATACTAATAGAGCCACATGCTCACCGGTTTGCCACATGCTGTAGGCCTATGGACTGAACAAGAAACCACCAAAAATTTTAACCAGTCATCGTTCTCACAACACTGAGGACCAGTCATTCGAAATGACTTCTCCATGCATTTTATGCATTGGTAAAAGCACTATGATGAAAAGTGTGATATGTTTTCAGGTATCTCCTATACTAATAGAGCCACATGCTCACCGGTTTGCCACATGCTGTAGGCCTATGGACTGAACAAGAAACCACCAAAAATTTTAACCAGTCATCGTTCTCACAACACTGAGGACCAGTCATTCGAAATGACTTCTCCATGCATTTTATGCATTGGTAAAAGCACTATGATGAAAAGTGTGATATGTTTTCAGGTATCTCCTATACTAATAGAGCCACATGCTCACCGGTTTGCCACATGCTGTAGGCCTATGGACTGAACAAGAAACCACCAAAAATTTTAACCAGTCATCGTTCTCACAACACTGATGACCAGTCATTCGAAATGACTTCTCCATGCATTTTATGCATTGGTAAAAGCACTATGATGAAAAGTGTGATATGTTTTCAGGTATCTCCTATACTAATAGAGCCACATGCTCACCGGTTTGCCACATGCTGTAGGCCTATGGACTGAACAAGAAACCACCAAAAATTTTAACCAGTCATCGTTCTCACAACACTGATCACCAGTCATTCGAAATGACTTCTCCATGCATTTTATGCATTGGTAAAAGCACTATGATGAAAAGTGTGATATGTTTTCAGTTATCTCCTATACTAATAGAGCCACATGCTCACTGGTTTGCCACAAGCTGTAGGCCTATGGACTGAACAAGAAACCACCAAAAATTTTAACCAGTCATCGGTCTCACAACACTGAGGACCAGTCATTCGAAATGACTTCTCCATGCATGTTATGCATTGGTAAAAGCACTATGATGAAAAGTGTGATATGTTTTCAGGTATCTCCTATACTAATAGAGCCACATGCTCACCGGTTTGCCACATGCTGTAGGCCTATGGACTGAACAAGAAACCACCAAAAATTTTAACCAGTCATCGTTCTCACAACACTGAGGACCAGTCATTCGAAATGACTTCTCCATGCATTTTATGCATTGGTAAAAGCACTATGATGAAAAGTGTGATATGTTTTCAGGTATCTCCTATACTAATAGAGCCACATGCTCACCGGTTTGCCACATGCTGTAGGCCTATGGACTGAACAAGAAACCACCAAAAATTTTAACCAGTCATCGTTCTCACAACACTGAGGACCAGTCATTCGAAATGACTTCTCCATGCATTTTATGCATTGGTAAAAGCACTATGATGAAAAGTGTGATATGTTTTCAGTTATCTCCTATACTAATAGAGCCACATGCTCACTGGTTTGCCACATGCTGTAGGCCTGTGGACTGAACAAGAAACCACCAAAAATTTTAACCAGTCATCGTTCTCACAACACTGAGGACCAGTCATTCGAAATGACTTCTCCATGCATTTTATGCATTGGTAAAAGCACTATGATGAAAAGTGTGATATGTTTTCAGGTATCTCCTATACTAATAGAGCCACATGCTCACCGGTTTGCCACATGCTGTAGGCCTATGGACTGAACAAGAAACCACCAAAAATTTTAACCAGTCATCGTTCTCACAACACTGAGGACCAGTCATTCGAAATGACTTCTCCATGCATTTTATGCATTGGTAAAAGCACTATGATGAAAAGTGTGATATGTTTTCAGGTATCTCCTATACTAATAGAGCCACATGCTCACCGGTTTGCCACATGCTGTAGGCCTATGGACTGAACAAGAAACCACCAAAAATTTTAACCAGTCATCGTTCTCACAACACTGAGGACCAGTCATTCGAAATGACTTCTCCATGCATTTTATACATTGGTAAAAGCACTATGATGAAAAGTGTGATATGTTTTCAGGTATCTCCTATACTAATAGAGCCACATGCTCACCGGTTTGCCACATGCTGTAGGCCTATGGACTGAACAAGAAACCACCAAAAATTTTAACGAGTCATCGTTCTCACAACACTGAGGACCAGTCATTCGAAATGACTTCTCCATGCATTTTATGCATTGGTAAAAGCACTATGATGAAAAGTGTGATATGTTTTCAGGTATCTCCTATACTAATAGAGCCACATGCTCACCGGTTTGCCACATGCTGTAGGCCTATGGACTGAACAAGAAACCACCAAAAATTTTAACCAGTCATCGTTCTCACAACACTGAGGACCAGTCATTCGAAATGACTTCTCCATGCATTTTATGCATTGGTAAAAGCACTATGATGAAAAGTGTGATATGTTTTCAGGTATCTCCTATACTAATAGAGCCACATGCTCACCGGTTTGCCACATGCTGTAGGCCTATGGACTGAACAAGAAACCACCAAAAATTTTAACCAGTCATCGTTCTCACAACACTGATGACCAGTCATTCGAAATGACTTCTCCATGCATTTTATGCATTGGTAAAAGCACTATGATGAAAAGTGTGATATGTTTTCAGGTATCTCCTATACTAATAGAGCCACATGCTCACCGGTTTGCCACATGCTGTAGGCCTATGGACTGAACAAGAAACCACCAAAAATTTTAACCAGTCATCGTTCTCACAACACTGAGGACCAGTCATTCGAAATGACTTCTCCATGCATGTTATGCATTGGTAAAAGCACTATGATGAAAAGTGTGATATGTTTTCAGGTATCTCCTATACTAATAGAGCCACATGCTCACCGGTTTGCCACATGCTGTAGGCCTATGGACTGAACAAGAAACCACCAAAAATTTTAACCAGTCATCGTTCTCACAACACTGAGGACCAGTCATTCGAAATGACTTCTCCATGCATTTTATGCGTTGGTAAAAGCACTATGATGAAAAGTGTGATATGTTTTCAGGTATCTCCTATACTAATAGAGCCACATGCTCACCGGTTTGCCACATGCTGTAGGCCTATGGACTGAACAAGAAACCACCAAAAATTTTAACCAGTCATCGTTCTCACAACACTGAGGACCAGTCATTCGAAATGACTTCTCCATGCATTTTATGCATTGGTAAAAGCACTATGATGAAAAGTGTGATATGTTTTCAGGTATCTCCTATACTAATAGAGCCACATGCTCACCGGTTTGCCACATGCTGTAGGCCTATGGACTGAACAAGAAACCACCAAAAATTTTAACCAGTCATCGTTCTCACAACACTGAGGACCAGTCATTCGAAATGACTTCTCCATGCATTTTTTGCATTGGTAAAAGCACTATGATGAAAAGTGTGATATGTTTTCAGGTATCTTCTATACTAATAGAGCCACATGCTCACCGGTTTGCCACATGCTGTAGGCCTATGGACTGAACAAGAAACCACCAAAAATTTTAACCAGTCATCGTTCTCACAACACTGAGGACCAGTCATTCGAAATGACTTCTCCATGCATTTTATGCATTGGTAAAAGCACTATGATTAAAAGTGTGATATGTTTTCAGGTATCTCCTATACTAATAGAGCCACATGCTCACCGGTTTGCCACATGCTGTAGGCCTATGGACTTGACAAGAAACCACCAAAAATTTTAACCAGTCATCATTCTCACAACACTGAGGACCAGTCATTCGAAATGACTTCTCCATGCATTTTATGCATTGGTAAAAGCACTATGATGAAAAGTGTGATATGTTTTCAGGCATCTCCTATACTAATAGAGCCACATGCTCACCGGTTTGCCACATGCTGTAGGCCTATGGACTGAACAAGAAACCACCAAAAATTTTAACCAGTCATCGTTCTCACAACACTGAGGACCAGTCATTCGAAATGACTTCTCCATGCATTTTATGCATTGGTAAAAGCACTATGATGAAAAGTGTGATATGTTTTCAGGCATCTCCTATGCTAATAGAGCCACATGCTCACCGGTTTGCCACATGCTGTAGGCCCATGGACTGAACAAGAAACCACCAAAAATTTTAACCAGTCATCGTTCTCACAACACTGAGGACCAGTCATTCGAAATGACTTCTCCATGCATTTTATGCATTGGTAAAAGCACTATGATGAAAAGTGTGATATGTTTTCAGGTATCTCCTATACTAATAGAGCCACATGCTCACCGGTTTGCCACATGCTGTAGGCCTATGGACTGAACAAGAAACCACCAAAAATTTTAACCAGTCATCGTTCTCACAACACTGAGGACCAGTCATTCGAAATGACTTCTCCATGCATTTTATGCGTTGGTAAAAGCACTATGATGAAAAGTGTGATATGTTTTCAGGTATCTCCTATACTAATAGAGCCACATGCTCACCGGTTTGCCACATGCTGTAGGCCTATGGACTGAACAAGAAACCACCAAAAATTTTAACCAGTCATCGTTCTCACAACACTGAGGACCAGTCATTCGAAATGACTTCTCCATGCATTTTATGCATTGGTAAAAGCACTATGATGAAAAGTGTGATATGTTTTCAGGTATCTCCTATACTAATAGAGCCACATGCTCACCGGTTTGCCACATGCTGTAGGCCTATGGACTGAACAAGAAACCACCAAAAATTTTAACCAGTCATCATTCTCACAACACTGAGGAGCAGTCATTCGAAATGACTTCTCCATGCATTTTATGCATTGGTAAAAGCACTATGATGAAAAGTGTGATATGTTTTCAGGTATCTCCTATACTAATAGAGCCACATGCTCACCGGTTTGCCACATGCTGTAGGCCTATTGACTGAACAAGAAACCACCAAAAATTTTAACCAGTCATTGTTCTCACAACACTGAGGACCAGTCATTCGAAATGACTTCTCCATGCATTTTATGCATTGGTAAAAGCACTATGATGAAAAGTGTGATATGTTTTCAGGTATCTCCTATACTAATAGAGCCACATGCTCACCGGTTTGCCACATGCTGTAGGCCTATGGACTGAACAAGAAACCACCAAAAATTTTAACCAGTCATCGTTCTCACAACACTGAGGACCAGTCATTCGAAATGACTTCTCCATGCATTTTATGCATTGGTAAAAGCACTATGATGAAAAGTGTGATATGTTTTCAGGTATCTCCTATACTAATAGAGCCACATGCTCACCGGTTTGCCACATGCTGTAGGCCTATGGACTGAACAAGAAACCACCAAAAATTTTAACCAGTCATCGTTCTCACAACACTGAGGACCAGTCATTCGAAATGACTTCTCCATGCATTTTATGCATTGGTAAAAGCACTATGATGAAAAGTGTGATATGTTTTCAGGTATCTCCTATACTAATAGAGCCACATGCTCACCGGTTTGCCACATGCTGTAGGCCTATGGACTGAACAAGAAACCACCAAAAATTTTAACCAGTCATCGTTCTCACAACACTGATGACCAGTCATTCGAAATGACTTCTCCATGCATTTTATGCATTGGTAAAAGCACTATGATGAAAAGTGTGATATGTTTTCAGGTATCTCCTATACTAATAGAGCCACATGCTCACCGGTTTGCCACATGCTGTAGGCCTATGGACTGAACAAGAAACCACCAAAAATTTTAACCAGTCATCGTTCTCACAACACTGAGGACCAGTCATTCGAAATGACTTCTCCATGCATGTTATGCATTGGTAAAAGCACTATGATGAAAAGTGTGATATGTTTTCAGGTATCTCCTATACTAATAGAGCCACATGCTCACCGGTTTGCCACATGCTGTAGGCCTATGGACTGAACAAGAAACCACCAAAAATTTTAACCAGTCATCGTTCTCACAACACTGAGGACCAGTCATTCGAAATGACTATTCCATGCATTTTATGCGTTGGTAAAAGCACTATGATGAAAAGTGTGATATGTTTTCAGGTATCTCCTATACTAATAGAGCCACATGCTCACCGGTTTGCCACATGCTGTAGGCCTATGGACTGAACAAGAAACCACCAAAAATTTTAACCAGTCATCGTTCTCACAACACTGAGGACCAGTCATTCGAAATGACTTCTCCATGCATTTTATGCATTGGTAAAAGCACTATGATGAAAAGTGTGATATGTTTTCAGGTATCTCCTATACTAATAGAGCCACATGCTCACCGGTTTGCCACATGCTGTAGGCCTATGGACTGAACAAGAAACCACCAAAAATTTTAACCAGTCATCGTTCTCACAACACTGAGGACCAGTCATTCGAAATGACTTCTCCATGCATTTTATGCATTGGTAAAAGCACTATGATGAAAAGTGTGATATGTTTTCAGGTATCTTCTATACTAATAGAGCCACATGCTCACCGGTTTGCCACATGCTGTAGGCCTATGGACTGAACAAGAAACCACCAAAAATTTTAACCAGTCATCGTTCTCACAACACTGAGGACCAGTCATTCGAAATGACTTCTCCATGCATTTTATGCATTGGTAAAAGCACTATGATTAAAAGTGTGATATGTTTTCAGGTATCTCCTATACTAATAGAGCCACATGCTCACCGGTTTGCCACATGCTGTAGGCCTATGGACTGAACAAGAAACCACCAAAAATTTTAACCAGTCATCATTCTCACAACACTGAGGACCAGTCATTCGAAATGACTTCTCCATGCATTTTATGCATTGGTAAAAGCACTATGATGAAAAGTGTGATATGTTTTCAGGCATCTCCTATACTAATAGAGCCACATGCTCACCGGTTTGCCACATGCTGTAGGCCTATGGACTGAACAAGAAACCACCAAAAATTTTAACCAGTCATCGTTCTCACAACACTGAGGACCAGTCATTCGAAATGACTTCTCCATGCATTTTATGCATTGGTAAAAGCACTATGATGAAAAGTGTGATATGTTTTCAGGCATCTCCTATACTAATAGAGCCACATGCTCACCGGTTTGCCACATGCTGTAGGCCTATGGACTGAACAAGAAACCACCAAAAATTTTAACCAGTCATCGTTCTCACAACACTGAGGACCAGTCATTCGAAATGACTTCTCCATGCATTTTATGCATTGGTAAAAGCACTATGATGAAAAGTGTGATATGTTTTCAGGTATCTCCTATACTAATAGAGCCACATGCTCACCGGTTTGCCACATGCTGTAGGCCTATGGACTGAACAAGAAACCACCAAAAATTTTAACCAGTCATCGTTCTCACAACACTGAGGACCAGTCATTCGAAATGACTTCTCCATGCATTTTATGCGTTGGTAAAAGCACTATGATGAAAAGTGTGATATGTTTTCAGGTATCTCCTATACTAATAGAGCCACATGCTCACCGGTTTGCCACATGCTGTAGGCCTATGGACTGAACAAGAAACCACCAAAAATTTTAACCAGTCATCGTTCTCACAACACTGAGGACCAGTCATTCGAAATGACTTCTCCATGCATTTTATGCATTGGTAAAAGCACTATGATGAAAAGTGTGATATGTTTTCAGGTATCTCCTATACTAATAGAGCCACATGCTCACCGGTTTGCCACATGCTGTAGGCCTATGGACTGAACAAGAAACCACCAAAAATTTTAACCAGTCATCGTTCTCACAACACTGAGGACCAGTCATTCGAAATGACTTCTCCATGCATTTTATGCATTGGTAAAAGCACTATGATGAAAAGTGTGATATGTTTTCAGGTATCTCCTATACTAATAGAGCCACATGCTCACCGGTTTGCCACATGCTGTAGGCCTATGGACTGAACAAGAAACCACCAAAAATTTTAACCAGTCATCGTTCTCACAACACTGATGACCAGTCATTCGAAATGACTTCTCCATGCATTTTATGCATTGGTAAAAGCACTATGATGAAAAGTGTGATATGTATTCAGGTATCTCCTATACTAATAGAGCCACATGCTCACCGGTTTGCCACATGCTGTAGGCCTATGGACTGAACAAGAAACCACCAAAAATTTTAACCAGTCATCGTTCTCACAACACTGAGGACCAGTCATTCGAAATGACTTCTCCATGCATGTTATGCATTGGTAAAAGCACTATGATGAAAAGTGTGATATGTTTTCAGGTATCTCCTATACTAATAGAGCCACATGCTCACCGGTTTGCCACATGCTGTAGGCCTATGGACTGAACAAGAAACCACCAAAAATTTTAACCAGTCATCGTTCTCACAACACTGAGGACCAGTCATTCGAAATGACTTCTCCATGCATTTTATGCGTTGGTAAAAGCACTATGATGAAAAGTGTGATATGTTTTCAGGCATCTCCTATACTAATAGAGCCACATGCTCACCGGTTTGCCACATGCTGTAGGCCTATGGACTGAACAAGAAACCACCAAAAATTTTAACCAGTCATCGTTCTCACAACACTGAGGACCAGTCATTTGAAATGACTTCTCCATGCATTTTATGCATTGGTAAAAGCACTATGATGAAAAGTGTGATATGTTTTCAGGTATCTCCTATAATAATAGAGCCACATGCTCACAGGTTTGCCACATGCTGTAGGCCTATGGACTGAACAAGAAACCACCAAAAATTTTAACCAGTCATCGTTCTCACAACACTGAGGACCAGTCATTCGAAATGACTTCTCCATGCCTTTTATGCATTGGTAAAAGCACTATGATGAAAAGTGTGATATGTTTTCAGGTATCTCCTATACTAATAGAGCCACATGCTCACCGGTTTGCCACATGCTGTAGGCCTATGGACTGAACAAGAAACTACCAAAAATTTTAACCAGTCATTGTTCTCACAACACTGAGGACCAGTCATTCGAAATGACTTCTCCATGCATTTTATGCATTGGTAAAAGCATTATGATGAAAACTGTGATATGTTTTCAGGTATCTCCTATACTAATAGAGCCACATGCTCACCGGTTTGCCACATGCTGTAGGCCTATGGACTGAACAAGAAACCACCAAAAATTTTAACCAGTCATCGTTCTCACAACACTGAGGACCAGTCATTCGAAATGACTTCTCCATGCATTTTATGCATTGGTAAAAGCACTATGATGAAAAGTGTGATATGTTTTCAGGTATCTCCTATACTAATAGAGCCACATGCTCACCGGTTTGCCACATGCTGTAGGCCTATGGACTGAACAAGAAACCACCAAAAATTTTAACCAGTCATCGTTCTCACAACACTGAGGACCAGTCATTCGAAATGACTTCTCCATGCATTTTATGCATTGGTAAAAGCACTATGATGAAAAGTGTGATATGTTTTCAGGTATCTCCTATACTAATAGAGCCACATGCTCACCGGTTTGCCACATGCTGTAGGCCTATGGACTGAACAAGAAACCACCAAAAATTTTAACCAGTCATCGTTCTCACAACACTGAGGACCAGTCATTCGAAATGACTTCTCCATGCATTTTATGCATTGGTAAAAGCACTATGATGAAAAGTGTGATATGTTTTCAGGTATCTCCTATACTAATAGAGCCACATGCTCACCGGTTTGCCACATGCTGTAGGCCTATGGACTGAACAAGAAACCACCAAAAATTTTAACCAGTCATCGTTCTCACAACACTGAGGACCAGTCATTCGAAATGACTTCTCCATGCATTTTATGCATTGGTAAAAGCACTATGATGAAAAGTGTGATATGTTTTCAGGTATCTCCTATACTAATAGAGCCACATGCTCACCGGTTTGCCACATGCTGTAGGCCTATGGACTGAACAAGAAACCACCAAAAATTTTAACCAGTCATCGTTCTCACAACACTGAGGACCAGTCATTCGAAATGACTTCTCCATGCATTTTATGCATTGGTAAAAGCACTATGATGAAAAGTGTGATATGTTTTCAGGTATCTCCTATACTAATAGAGCCACATGCTCACCGGTTTGCCACATGCTGTAGGCCTATGGACTGAACAAGAAACCACCAAAAATTTTAACCAGTCATCGTTCTCACAACACTGAGGACCAGTCATTCGAAATGACTTCTCCATGCATTTTATGCATTGGTAAAAGCACTATGATGAAAAGTGTGATATGTTTTCAGGTATCTCCTATACTAATAGAGCCACATGCTCACCGGTTTGCCACATGCTGTAGGCCTATGGACTGAACAAGAAACCACCAAAAATTTTAACCAGTCATCGTTCTCACAACACTGAGGACCAGTCATTCGAAATGACTTCTCCATGCATTTTATGCATTGGTAAAAGCACTATGATGAAAAGTGTGATATGTTTTCAGGTATCTCCTATACTAATAGAGCCACATGCTCACCGGTTTGCCACATGCTGTAGGCCTATGGACTGAACAAGAAACCACCAAAAATTTTAACCAGTCATCGTTCTCACAACACTGAGGACCAGTCATTCGAAATGACTTCTCCATGCATATTATGCATTGGTAAAAGCACTATGATGAAAAGTGTGATATGTTTTCAGGTATCTCCTATACTAATAGAGCCACATGCTCACCGGTTTGCCACATGCTGTAGGCCTATGGACTGAACAAGAAACCACCAAAAATTTTAACCAGTCATCGTTCTCACAACACTGAGGACCAGTCATTCGAAATGACTTCTCCATGCATTTTATGCGTTGGTAAAAGCACTATGATGAAAAGTGTGATATGTTTTCAGGCATCTCCTATACTAATAGAGCCACATGCTCACCGGTTTGCCACATGCTGTAGGCCTATGGACTGAACAAGAAACCACCAAAAATTTTAACCAGTCATCGTTCTCACAACACTGAGGACCAGTCATTTGAAATGACTTCTCCATGCATTTTATGCATTGGTAAAAGCACTATGATGAAAAGTGTGATATGTTTTCAGGTATCTCCTATAATAATAGAGCCACATGCTCACAGGTTTGCCACATGCTGTAGGCCTATGGACTGAACAAGAAACCACCAAAAATTTTAACCAGTCATCGTTCTCACAACACTGAGGACCAGTCATTCGAAATGACTTCTCCATGCATTTTATGCATTGGTAAAAGCACTATGATGAAAAGTGTGATATGTTTTCAGGTATCTCCTATACTAATAGAGCCACATGCTCACCGGTTTGCCACATGCTGTAGGCCTATGGACTGAACAAGAAACTACCAAAAATTTTAACCAGTCATTGTTCTCACAACACTGAGGACCAGTCATTCGAAATGACTTCTCCATGCATTTTATGCATTGGTAAAAGCACTATGATGAAAACTGTGATATGTTTTCAGGTATCTCCTATACTAATAGAGCCACATGCTCACCGGTTTGCCACATGCTGTAGGCCTATGGACTGAACAAGAAACCACCAAAAATTTTAACCAGTCATCGTTCTCACAACACTGAGGACCAGTCATTCGAAATGACTTCTCCATGCATTTTATGCATTGGTAAAAGCACTATGATGAAAAGTGTGATATGTTTTCAGGTATCTCCTATACTAATAGAGCCACATGCTCACCGGTTTGCCACATGCTGTAGGCCTATGGACTGAACAAGAAACCACCAAAAATTTTAACCAGTCATCGTTCTCACAACACTGAGGACCAGTCATTCGAAATGACTTCTCCATGCATTTTATGCATTGGTAAAAGCACTATGATGAAAAGTGTGATATGTTTTCAGGTATCTCCTATACTAATAGAGCCACATGCTCACCGGTTTGCCACATGCTGTAGGCCTATGGACTGAACAAGAAACCACCAAAAATTTTAACCAGTCATCGTTCTCACAACACTGAGGACCAGTCATTCGAAATGACTTCTCCATGCATTTTATGCATTGGTAAAAGCACTATGATGAAAAGTGTGATATGTTTTCAGGTATCTCCTATACTAATAGAGCCACATGCTCACCGGTTTGCCACATGCTGTAGGCCTATGGACTGAACAAGAAACCACCAAAAATTTTAACCAGTCATCGTTCTCACAACACTGAGGACCAGTCATTCGAAATGACTTCTCCATGCATTTTATGCATTGGTAAAAGCACTATGATGAAAAGTGTGATATGTTTTCAGGTATCTCCTATACTAATAGAGCCACATGCTCACCGGTTTGCCACATGCTGTAGGCCTATGGACTGAACAAGAAACCACCAAAAATTTTAACCAGTCATCGTTCTCACAACACTGAGGACCAGTCATTCGAAATGACTTCTCCATGCATTTTATGCATTGGTAAAAGCACTATGATGAAAAGTGTGATATGTTTTCAGGTATCTCCTATACTAATAGAGCCACATGCTCACCGGTTTGCCACATGCTGTAGGCCTATGGACTGAACAAGAAACCACCAAAAATTTTAACCAGTCATCGTTCTCACAACACTGAGGACCAGTCATTCGAAATGACTTCTCCATGCATTTTATGCATTGGTAAAAGCACTATGATGAAAAGTGTGATATGTTTTCAGGTATCTCCTATACTAATAGAGGCACATGCTCACCGGTTTGCCACATGCTGTAGGCCTATGGACTGAACAAGAAACCACCAAAAATTTTAACCAGTCATCGTTCTCACAACACTGAGGACCAGTCATTCGAAATGACTTCTCCATGCATTTTATGCATTGGTAAAAGCACTATGATGAAAAGTGTGATATGTTTTCAGGTATCTCCTATACTAATAGAGCCACATGCTCACCGGTTTGCCACATGCTGTAGGCCTATGGACTGAACAAGAAACCACCAAAAATTTTAACCAGTCATCGTTCTCACAACACTGAGGACCAGTCATTCGAAATGACTTCTCCATGCATTTTATGCATTGGTAAAAGCACTATGATTAAAAGTGTGATATGTTTTCAGGTATCTCCTATACTAATAGAGCCACATGCTCACCGGTTTGCCACATGCTGTAGGCCTATGGACTGAACAAGAAACCACCAAAAATTTTAACCAGTCATCATTCTCACAACACTGAGGACCAGTCATTCGAAATGACTTCTCCATGCATTTTATGCATTGGTAAAAGCACTATGATGAAAAGTGTGATATGTTTTCAGGCATCTCCTATACTAATAGAGCCACATGCTCACCGGTTTGCCACATGCTGTAGGCCTATGGACTGAACAAGAAACCACCAAAAATTTTAACCAGTCATCGTTCTCACAACACTGAGGACCAGTCATTCGAAATGACTTCTCCATGCATTTTATGCATTGGTAAAAGCACTATGATGAAAAGTGTGATATGTTTTCAGGCATCTCCTATACTTATAGAGCCACATGCTCACCGGTTTGCCACATGCTGTAGGCCTATGGACTGAACAAGAAACCACCAAAAATTTTAACCAGTCATCGTTCTCACAACACTGAGGACCAGTCATTCGAAATGACTTCTCCATGCATTTTATGCATTGGTAAAAGCACTATGATGAAAACTGTGATATGTTTTCAGGTATCTCCTATACTAATAGAGCCACATGCTCACCGGTTTGCCACATGCTGTAGGCCTATGGACTGAACAAGAAACCACCAAAAATTTTAACCAGTCATCGTTCTCACAACACTGAGGACCAGTCATTCGAAATGACTTCTCCATGCATTTTATGCATTGGTAAAAGCACTATGATGAAAAGTGTGATATGTTTTCAGGTATCTCCTATACTAATAGAGCCACATGCTCACCGGTTTGCCACATGCTGTAGGCCTATGGACTGAACAAGAAACCACCAAAAATTTTAACCAGTCATCGTTCTCACAACACTGAGGACCAGTCATTCGAAATGACTTCTCCATGCATTTTATGCATTGGTAAAAGCACTATGATGAAAAGTGTGATATGTTTTCAGGTATCTCCTATACTAATAGAGCCACATGCTCACCGGTTTGCCACATGCTGTAGGCCTATGGACTGAACAAGAAACCACCAAAAATTTTAACCAGTCATCGTTCTCACAACACTGAGGACCAGTCATTCGAAATGACTTCTCCATGCATTTTATGCATTGGTAAAAGCACTATGATGAAAAGTGTGATATGTTTTCAGGTATCTCCTATACTAATAGAGCCACATGCTCACCGGTTTGCCACATGCTGTAGGCCTATGGACTGAACAAGAAACCACCAAAAATTTTAACCAGTCATCGTTCTCACAACACTGAGGACCAGTCATTCGAAATGACTTCTCCATGCATTTTATGCATTGGTAAAAGCACTATGATGAAAAGTGTGATATGTTTTCAGGTATCTCCTATACTAATAGAGCCACATGCTCACCGGTTTGCCACATGCTGTAGGCCTATGGACTGAACAAGAAACCACCAAAAATTTTAACCAGTCATCGTTCTCACAACACTGAGGACCAGTCATTCGAAATGACTTCTCCATGCATTTTATGCATTGGTAAAAGCACTATGATGAAAAGTGTGATATGTTTTCAGGTATCTCCTATACTAATAGAGCCACATGCTCACCGGTTTGCCACATGCTGTAGGCCTATGGACTGAACAAGAAACCACCAAAAATTTTAACCAGTCATCGTTCTCACAACACTGAGGACCAGTCATTCGAAATGACTTCTCCATGCATTTTATGCATTGGTAAAAGCACTATGATGAAAAGTGTGATATGTTTTCAGGTATCTCCTATACTAATAGAGGCACATGCTCACCGGTTTGCCACATGCTGTAGGCCTATGGACTGAACAAGAAACCACCAAAAATTTTAACCAGTCATCGTTCTCACAACACTGAGGACCAGTCATTCGAAATGACTTCTCCATGCATTTTATGCATTGGTAAAAGCACTATGATGAAAAGTGTGATATGTTTTCAGGTATCTCCTATACTAATAGAGCCACATGCTCACCGGTTTGCCACATGCTGTAGGCCTATGGACTGAACAAGAAACCACCAAAAATTTTAACCAGTCATCGTTCTCACAACACTGAGGACCAGTCATTCGAAATGACTTCTCCATGCATTTTATGCATTGGTAAAAGCACTATGATTAAAAGTGTGATATGTTTTCAGGTATCTCCTATACTAATAGAGCCACATGCTCACCGGTTTGCCACATGCTGTAGGCCTATGGACTGAACAAGAAACCACCAAAAATTTTAACCAGTCATCATTCTCACAACACTGAGGACCAGTCATTCGAAATGACTTCTCCATGCATTTTATGCATTGGTAAAAGCACTATGATGAAAAGTGTGATATGTTTTCAGGCATCTCCTATACTAATAGAGCCACATGCTCACCGGTTTGCCACATGCTGTAGGCCTATGGACTGAACAAGAAACCACCAAAAATTTTAACCAGTCATCGTTCTCACAACACTGAGGACCAGTCATTCGAAATGACTTCTCCATGCATTTTATGCATTGGTAAAAGCACTATGATGAAAAGTGTGATATGTTTTCAGGCATCTCCTATACTTATAGAGCCACATGCTCACCGGTTTGCCACATGCTGTAGGCCTATGGACTGAACAAGAAACCACCAAAAATTTTAACCAGTCATCGTTCTCACAACACTGAGGACCAGTCATTCGAAATGACTTCTCCATGCATTTTATGCATTGGTAAAAGCACTATGATGAAAAGTGTGATATGTTTTCAGGTATCTCCTATACTAATAGAGCCACATGCTCACCGGTTTGCCACATGCTGTAGGCCTATGGACTGAACAAGAAACCACCAAAAATTTTAACCAGTCATCGTTCTCACAACACTGAGGACCAGTCATTCGAAATGACTTCTCCATGCATTTTATGCGTTGGTAAAAGCACTATGATGAAAAGTGTGATATGTTTTCAGGTATCTCCTATACTAATAGAGCCACATGCTCACCGGTTTGCCACATGCTGTAGGCCTATGGACTGAACAAGAAACCACCAAAAATTTTAACCAGTCATCGTTCTCACAACACTGAGGACCAGTCATTCGAAATGACTTCTCCATGCATTTTATGCATTGGTAAAAGCACTATGATGAAAAGTGTGATATGTTTTCAGGTATCTCCTATACTAATAGAGCCACATGCTCACCGGTTTGCCACATGCTGTAGGCCTATGGACTGAACAAGAAACCACCAAAAATTTTAACCAGTCATCATTCTCACAACACTGAGGAGCAGTCATTCGAAATGACTTCTCCATGCATTTTATGCATTGGTAAAAGCACTATGATGAAAAGTGTGATATGTTTTCAGGTATCTCCTATACTAATAGAGCCACATGCTCAACGGTTTGCCACATGCTGTAGGCCTATTGGCTGAACAAGAAACCACCAAAAATTTTAACCAGTCATTGTTCTCACAACACTGAGGACCAGTCATTCGAAATGACTTCTCTATGCATTTTATGCATTGGTAAAAGCACTATGATGAAAAGTGTGATATGTTTTCAGGTATCTCCTATACTAATAGAGCCACATGCTCACCGGTTTGCCACATGCTGTAGGCCTATGGACTGAACAAGAAACCACCAAAAATTTTAACCAGTCATCGTTCTCACAACACTGAGGACCAGTCATTTGAAATGACTTCTCCATGCATTTTATGCATTGGTAAAAGCACTATGATGAAAAGTGTGATATGTTTTCAGGTATCTCCTATACTAATAGAGCCACATGCTCACCGGTTTGCCACATGCTGTAGGCCTATGGACTGAACAAGAAACCACCAAAAATTTTAACCAGTCATCGTTCTCACAACACTGATGACCAGTCATTCGAAATGACTTCTCCATGCATTTTATGCATTGGTAAAAGCACTATGATGAAAAGTGTGATAGGTTTTCAGGTATCTCCTATACTAATAGAGCCACATGCTCACCGGTTTGCCACATGCTGTAGGCCTATGGACTGAACAAGAAACCACCAAAAATTTTAACCAGTCATCGTTCTCACAACACTGAGGACCAGTCATTCGAAATGACTTCTCCATGCATGTTATGCATTGGTAAAAGCACTATGATGAAAAGTGTGATATGTTTTCAGGTATCTCCTATACTAATAGAGCCACATGCTCACCGGTTTGCCACATGCTGTAGGCCTATGGACTGAACAAGAAACCACCAAAAATTTTAACCAGTCATCGTTCTCACAACACTGAGGACCAGTCATTCGAAATGACTTCTCCATGCATTTTATGCGTTGGTAAAAGCACTATGATGAAAAGTGTGATATGTTTTCAGGTATCTCCTATACTAATAGAGCCACATGCTCACCGGTTTGCCACATGCTGTAGGCCTATGGACTGAACAAGAAACCACCAAAAATTTTAACCAGTCATCGTTCTCACAACACTGAGGACCAGTCATTTGAAATGACTTCTCCATGCATTTTATGCATTGGTAAAAGCACTATGATGAAAAGTGTGATATGTTTTCAGGTATCTCCTATAATAATAGAGCCACATGCTCACAGGTTTGCCGCATGCTGTAGGCCTATGGACTGAACAAGAAACCACCAAAAATTTTAACCAGTCATCGTTCTCACAACACTGAGGACCAGTCATTCGAAATGACTTCTCCATGCATTTTATGCATTGGTAAAAGCACTATGATGAAAAGTGTGATATGTTTTCAGGTATCTCCTATACTAATAGAGCCACATGCTCACCGGTTTGCCACATGCTGTAGGCCTATGGACTGAACAAGAAACCACCAAAAATTTTAACCAGTCATCGTTCTCACAACACTGAGGACCAGTCATTCGAAATGACTTCTCCATGCATTTTATGCATTGGTAAAAGCACTATGATGAAAACTGTGATATGTTTTCAGGTATGTCCTATACTAATAGAGCCACATGCTCACCGGTTTGCCACATGCTGTAGGCCTATGGACTGAACAAGAAACCACCAAAAATTTTAACCAGTCATCGTTCTCACAACACTGAGGACCAGTCATTCGAAATGACTTCTCCATGCATTTTATGCATTGGTAAAAGCACTATGATGAAAAGTGTGATATGTTTTCAGGTATCTCCTATACTAATAGAGCCACATGCTCACCGGTTTGCCACATGCTGTAGGCCTATGGACTGAACAAGAAACCACCAAAAATTTTAACCAGTCATCGTTCTCACAACACTGAGGACCAGTCATTCGAAATGACTTCTCCATGCATTTTATGCATTGGTAAAAGCACTATGATGAAAAGTGTGATATGTTTTCAGGTATCTCCTATACTAATAGAGCCACATGCTCACCGGTTTGCCACATGCTGTAGGCCTATGGACTGAACAAGAAACCACCAAAAATTTTAACCAGTCATCGTTCTCACAACACTGAGGACCAGTCATTCGAAATGACTTCTCCATGCATTTTATGCATTGGTAAAAGCACTATGATGAAAACTGTGATATGTTTTCAGGTATGTCCTATACTAATAGAGCCACATGCTCACCGGTTTGCCACATGCTGTAGGCCTATGGACTGAACAAGAAACCACCAAAAATTTTAACCAGTCATCGTTCTCACAACACTGAGGACCAGTCATTCGAAATGACTTCTCCATGCATTTTATGCATTGGTAAAAGCACTATGATGAAAAGTGTGATATGTTTTCAGGTATCTCCTATACTAATAGAGCCACATGCTCACCGGTTTGCCACATGCTGTAGGCCTATGGACTGAACAAGAAACCACCAAAAATTTTAACCAGTCATCGTTCTCACAACACTGAGGACCAGTCATTCGAAATGACTTCTCCATGCATTTTATGCATTGGTAAAAGCACTATGATGAAAAGTGTGATATGTTTTCAGGTATCTCCTATACTAATAGAGCCACATGCTCACCGGTTTGCCACATGCTGTAGGCCTATGGACTGAACAAGAAACCACCAAAAATTTTAACCAGTCATCGTTCTCACAACACTGAGGACCAGTCATTCGAAATGACTTCTCCATGCATTTTATGCATTGGTAAAAGCACTATGATGAAAAGTTACATAGTTACATAGTTATTAAGGTTGAAGGAAGACTATATGTCCATCTAGTTCAACCCATAGCCTAACCTAACATGTTGATCCAGAGGAAGGCAAAAAAAACCCATGTGCAAAGAGTAAGCTCCACATTGGGGAAAAAAATTCCTTCCCGACTCCACATACGGCAATCAGACTAGTTCCCTGGATCAACGCCCTATCAAGGAATCTAGTGTATATACCCTGTAACATTATACTTTTCCAGAAAGGTATCCAGTCCCCTCTTAAATTTAAGTAATGAATCACTCATTACAACATCATACGGCAGAGAGTTCCATAGTCTCACTGCTCTTACAGTAAAGAATCCGCGTCTGTTATTATGCTTAAACCTTTTTTCCTCCAACCGCAGAGGATGCCCCCTTGTCCCTGTTTCAGGTCTATGATTAAAAAGATCATCAGAAAGGTCTTTGTACTGTCCCCTCATATATTTATACATTAAAATAAGATCACCCCTTAGTCTTCGTTTTTCCAAACTAAATAGCCCCAAGTGTAATAACCTATCTTGGTATTGCAGACCCCCCAGTCCTCTAATAACCTTGGTCGCTCTTCTCTGCACCCGCTCCAGTTCAGCTATGTCTTTCTTAAACACCGGAGACCAGAACTGTGCACAGTATTCTAAGTGTGGTCGAACTAGTGACTTGTATAGAGGTAAAATTATGTTCTCCTCATGAGCATCTATGCCTCTTTTAATGCATCCCATTATTTTATTTGCCTTTGTAGCAGCTGCCTGACACTGGCCACTGAATTTAAGTTTGTCATCCACCCATACACCCAGGTCTTTTTCATTGACGGTTTTGCCCAGAGTTTTAGAATTAAGCACATAATTATACATCTTATTACTTCTACCCAAGTGCATGACCTTACATTTATCCCCATTAAAGCTCATTTGCCATTTATCAGCCCAAGCTTCTAGTTTACATAAATCATCCTGTAATATAAAATTGTCCTCCTCTGTATTGATTACCCTGCAGAGTTTAGTGTCATCTGCAAATATTGAAATTCTACTCTGAATGCCCCCTACAAGGTCATTAATAAATATGTTAAAAAGAAGAGGGCCCAATACTGACCCCTGTGGTACCCCACTGCTAACCGCTACCCAGTCCGAGTGTGCTCCATTAATAACCACCCTTTGTTTCCTATCCCTGAGCCAGCTCTCAACCCACTTGCACATATTTTCCCCTATCCCCATTATTCTCATTTTATGTATCAACCTTTTGTGTGGCACCGTATCAAAAGCTTTTGAAAAGTCCATATACACTACATCCACTGGGTTCCCTTGGTCCAATCTGGAACTTACCTCTTCATAGAAACTGATCAAATTAGTCTGACATGAACAGTCCCTAGTAAACCCGTGCTGATACTGGGTCATGAGGTTATTCCTCTTCAGATACTCCAGTATAGCATCCCTTAGAATGCCCTCCAGTATTTTACCCACAGTAGAGGTTAAGCTTACTGGCCTATAATTTCCGAGTTCAGTTTTTGTCCCCTTTTTGAATATTGGCACCACATTTGCTATACGCCAGTCCTGTGGCACAGACCCTGTTATTATGGAGTCTTTAAAGATTAAAAATAATGGTCTATCAATGACTGTACTTAATTCCTGCAGTACTCGAGGGTGTATCCCATCCGGGCCCGGAGATTTGTCAATTTTAGTGATTTTTAGACGCCGCCGCACTTCCTGCTGGGTTAAGCAGGTGACATTTAATTGGGAATTTTTATCACTAGACATTTTGTCTGCCATGGGATTTTCTTGTGTAAATACTGATGAAAAAAAGTCATTTAGCATATTGGCTTTTTCCTCATCCTCATCCACCATCTCACCCAGACTATTTTTAAGGGGGCCAACACTATCATTTTTTAGTTTCTTACTATTTATGTAGTTAAAGAATATTTTAGGATTATTTTTACTCTCTCTGGCAATGAGTCTCTCTGTCTCAATCTTTGCTGCCTTGATTTGCTTTTTACAGAATTTATTTAATTTTCTGTATTTATTTAATGCCTCCTCACTACCTACTTCCTTTAATTCTCTAAATGCTTTCTTTTTGTCACTTATTGCGCCCCTTACAGCTCTATTTAGCCATATTGGTTTCCTCCTATTTCTAGTATGTTTATTCCCATACGGTATATACTGTGCACAGGTCCTATCCAGGATGCTAATAAACGTCTCTCATTTTCTTTGTGTATTTTTGTGTCTCAGGATATCGTCCCAGTTAATTGCACCAAGATCCTCTCTCATCCGTTGGAAATTTGCCCTCCTGAAGTTTAGTGTCCTTGTAACCCAACTACTACACATCTTTTTAAAGGATACTTGAAAACTTATTATTTTGTGATCGCTATTTCCCAAGTGACCCCCAACCCTTATATTTGATATGCGGTCTGGCCTGTTGGTTAATATTAGGTCTAGCAGTGCCCCCCTTCTTGTTGGGTCCTGAACCAGTTGTGAAAGGTAATTGTCTCTCATAATTGTCAAAAACTGATTACCTTTGCTGGAACTGCAGGTTTCTATTCCCCAATCTATTTCAGGGTAGTTGAAGTCCCCCATAATAATGACTTCTCCTTGAGTCGCAGCTTCATCTATTTGCTTTACGAGGATATTCTCCATTGCTTCCATTATTTTTGGAGATTTATAACAAACCCCTATCAGTAATTTATTATTTTTTCCCCCTCCCCTTATCTCCACCCACAGGGATTCTACATTTTCATTAAATTCACCTATATTATCGCGCAGGATGGGTTTTAAGGATGATTTTACATATAGACACACCCCTCCCCCTCGCTTATCTGTACGGTCATTTCTGAACAGGCTGTAGCCCTGCAAGTTAACAGCCCAGTCATGGCTCTCATCCAGCCACGTTTCAGATATCCCCACCATGTCATAATTATGCTCCAACAACATTAGTTCTAATTCGTCCATTTTGTTGGCGAGGCTTCTGGCATTAGTATACATGCACTTTATGTTCCTCTCTGTACTTCTATTTCTTAAATTATTAACTGTTCTGACCCCAACCCCCATGCCACCGCCACCCCCAACTTCCTTATTTGTGCCCAGGTCTCTGTCTGCACTATCTTCCCCTCCTATAAAATGAATACCCTCCCCCCCAATTCCTAGTTTAAACACTCCTCCAACCTTCTAGCCATTCTCTCCCCCAGCACAGCTGCACCCTCCCCATTGAGGTGCAGCCCGTCCCTAGCGTAGAGCCTGTAGCCAACTGAGAAGTCGGCCCAGTTCTGCAGGAACCCAAACCCCTCTTTCCTACACCAATTCTTGAGCCACTTATTAACCTCCCTAATCTCCCGTTGCCTCTCTGGCGTGGCACGTGGTACCGGCAGTATTTCGGAAAATACCACGTTGGAGGTCCTTGCTTTCAGCTTGCAGCCTAATTCCCTGAAATCATCTTTAAGGACCTTCCACCTACCTCTAACTTTGTCATTAGTGCCAATGTGCACCATGACCGCTGGGTCCTCACCAGCCCCTCCCAATAATCTGTCCACCCGATCAGCGATGTGTCGGACTCGAGCGCCAGGTAGGCAGCACACCGTTCGATGATCCCTGTCTTTGTGACAGATTGCCCTATCTGTTCCCCTAATAATTGAGTCCCCCACTACCAGCACCTGTCTGGCCTGCCCTGCTCTCCTATTTCCCTCCTTACTGGAGCAGTCACTCCTCCGGCTTTCAGAGGACATGCCTGGCTGCAGCAGTGCTACCCCTGTACTGGCACCCCCCTCATCTGCCAACTTAGCAAACTTATTGGGGTGTTCCAGATCAGGACTAGCCTCCCTGGCACTCTTCCCTCTACCCCGCTTCCTAACTGTCACCCAGCTTGCTACTTCATTGTCCTGCAGCTCCATCCCACCATCACCCCCCTCATCTGTCCCATTGAGCGTCTGCTCCGTGAGCAGAAGACTCCTCTCCATATTGTCTATGGATCTCAGTGTTGCCAGCTGCACATTTAGAGTCAGAATCTGGGTTTCCAAATGCACAACGTGCTCACATCTCGCACAGCAGTATGCACCCTCGATCGGCTGCTCAAGGACTGCATACATGTGGCAAGATGTGCACTGGATGGCATTAACAATCGTGGAGCACATTTCCTAATGGGGATTGCACCAGACAGAACAGTTCAATTAAAAAAAAATAAATAAATACAAAGTATTAATAAAAATCAGACAGCAATTCCTCCCCTGGAAACTCCCTGAATCCAAAGTCACTGAATCACAAGTCACACTTACCGCCGTCCACACTTACGCTCTGGTCACACTCAGCTCGCTCACACTCACTCTGCTGAAGATTTATAGATTTTTTTTTTTCTAGTTCCCCTCAACAGCAATCAACCTTGCTGTTCAAATGCACTTCCAAAAAGGACTTGAGCCCCAAACAGCTGCCCCTTATAAACCATTAACTATGAGCCCCCACCCTAAGTTAACCCTTATGAATATACCTACCCCCAATTCAGCAACTCACACCAATTCACACAGGTATTTGTTAAAGGCTTTCCAAATACCTCTTCACTGAATCACAAGTCACACTTACCGCCGTCCACACTTACGCTTTGGTCACACTCAGCTCGCTCACACTCACTCTGCTGAAGATTTATAGATTTTTTTTTTTTTTTTCTAGTTCCCCTCAACAGCAATCAACCTTGCTGTTCAAATGCACTTCCAAAAAAGGTGATATGTTTTCAGGTATCTCCTATACTAATAGAGCCACATGCTCACCGGTTTGCCACATGCTGTAGGCCTATGGACTGAACAAGAAACCACCAAAAATTTTAACCAGTCATCGTTCTCACAACACTGAGGACCAGTCATTCGAAATGACTTCTCCATGCATTTTATGCATTGGTAAAAGCACTATGAAGAAAAGTGTGATATGTTTTCAGGTATCTCCTATACTAATAGAGCCACATACTCACCGGTTTGCCACATGCTGTAGGCCTATGGACTGAACAAGAAACCACCAAAAATTTTAACCAGTCATCGTTCTCACAACACTGAGGACCAGTCATTCGAAATGACTTCTCCATGCATTTTATGCATTGGTAAAAGCACTATGATGAAAAGTGTGATATGTTTCAGGTATCTCCTATACTAATAGAGCCACATGCTCACCGGTTTGCCACATGCTGTAGGCCTATGGACTGAACAAGAAACCACCAAAAATTTTAACCAGTCATCGTTCTCACAACACTGAGGACCAGTCATTCGAAATGACTTCTCCATGCATTTTATGCATTGGTAAAAGCACTATGATGAAAAGTGTGATATGTTTTCAGGTATCTCCTATACTAATAGAGCCACATGCTCACCGGTATGCCACATGCTGTAGGCCTATGGACTGAACAAGAAACAACCAAAAATTTTAACCAGTCATCATTCTCACAACACTGAGGACCAGTCATTCGAAATGACTTCTCCATGCATTTTATGCATTGGTAAAAGCACTATGATGAAAAGTGTGATATGTTTTCAGGTATCTCCTATACTAATAGAGCCACATGCTCACCGGTTTGCCACATGCTGTAGGCCTATGGACTGAACAAGAAACCACCAAAAATTTTAACCAGTCATCATTCTCACAACACTGATGACCAGTCATTCGAAATGACTTCTCCATGCATTTTATGAATTGGTAAAAGCACTATGATGAAAAGTGTGATATGTTTTCAGGTATCTCCTATACTAATAGAGCCACATGCTCACCGGTTTGCCACATGCTGTAGGCCTATGGACTGAACAAGAAACCACCAAAAATTTTAACCAGTCATCGTTCTCACAACACTGAGGACCAGTCATTCGAAATGACTTCTCCATGCATGTTATGCATTGGTAAAAGCACTATGATGAAAAGTGTGATATGTTTTCAGGTATCTCCTATACTAATAGAGCCACATGCTCACCGGTTTGCCACATGCTGTAGGCCTATGGACTGAACAAGAAACCACCAAAAATTTTAACCAGTCATCGTTCTCACAACACTGAGGACCAGTCATTCGAAATGACTTCTCCATGCATTTTATGCGTTGGTAAAAGCACTATGATGAAAAGTGTGATATGTTTTCAGGTATCTCCTATACTAATAGAGCCACATGCTCACCGGTTTGCCACATGCTGTAGGCCTATGGACTGAACAAGAAACCACCAAAAATTTTAACCAGTCATCGTTCTCACAACACTGAGGACCAGTCATTCGAAATGTCTTCTCCATGCATTTTATGCATTGGTAAAAGCACTATGATGAAAAGTGTGATATGTTTTCAGGTATCTCCTATACTAATAGAGCCACATGCTCACCGGTTTGCCACATGCTGTAGGCCTATGGACTGAACAAGAAACCACCAAAAATTTTAACCAGTCATCGTTCTCACAACACTGAGGACCAGTCATTCGAAATGACTTCTCCATGCATTTTATGCATTGGTAAAAGCACTATGATGAAAAGTGTGATATGTTTTCAGGTATCTCCTATACTAATAGAGCCACATGCTCACCGGTTTGCCACATGCTGTAGGCCTATGGACTGAACAAGAAACCACCAAAAATTTTAACCAGTCATCGTTCTCACAACACTGAGGACCAGTCATTCGAAATGACTTCTCCATGCATGTTATGCATTGGTAAAAGCACTATGATGAAAAGTGTGATATGTTTTCAGGTATCTCCTATACTAATAGAGCCACATGCTCACCGGTTTGCCACATGCTGTAGGCCTATGGACTGAACAAGAAACCACCAAAAATTTTAACCAGTCATCGTTCTCACAACACTGAGGACCAGTCATTCGAAATGACTTCTCCATGCATTTTATGCGTTGGTAAAAGCACTATGATGAAAAGTGTGATATGTTTTCAGGTATCTCCTATACTAATAGAGCCACATGCTCACCGGTTTGCCACATGCTGTAGGCCTATGGACTGAACAAGAAACCACCAAAAATTTTAACCAGTCATCGTTCTCACAACACTGAGGACCAGTCATTCGAAATGTCTTCTCCATGCATTTTATGCATTGGTAAAAGCACTATGATGAAAAGTGTGATATGTTTTCAGGTATCTCCTATACTAATAGAGCCACATGCTCACCGGTTTGCCACATGCTGTAGGCCTATGGACTGAACAAGAAACCACCAAAAATTTTAACCAGTCATCGTTCTCACAACACTGAGGACCAGTCATTCGAAATGACTTCTCCATGCATTTTATGCATTGGTAAAAGCACTATGATGAAAAGTGTGATATGTTTTCAGGTATCTCCTATACTAATAGAGCCACATGCTCACCGGTTTGCCACATGCTGTAGGCCTATGGACTGAACAAGAAACCACCAAAAATTTTAACCAGTCATCGTTCTCACAACACTGAGGACCAGTCATTCGAAATGACTTCTCCATGCATGTTATGCATTGGTAAAAGCACTATGATGAAAAGTGTGATATGTTTTCAGGTATCTCCTATACTAATAGAGCCACATGCTCACCGGTTTGCCACATGCTGTAGGCCTATGGACTGAACAAGAAACCACCAAAAATTTTAACCAGTCATCGTTCTCACAACACTGAGGACCAGTCATTCGAAATGACTTCTCCATGCATTTTATGCGTTGGTAAAAGCACTATGATGAAAAGTGTGATATGTTTTCAGGTATCTCCTATACTAATAGAGCCACATGCTCACCGGTTTGCCACATGCTGTAGGCCTATGGACTGAACAAGAAACCACCAAAAATTTTAACCAGTCATCGTTCTCACAACACTGAGGACCAGTCATTCGAAATGTCTTCTCCATGCATTTTATGCATTGGTAAAAGCACTATGATGAAAAGTGTGATATGTTTTCAGGTATCTCCTATACTAATAGAGCCACATGCTCACCGGTTTGCCACATGCTGTAGGCCTATGGACTGAACAAGAAACCACCAAAAATTTTAACCAGTCATCGTTCTCACAACACTGAGGACCAGTCATTCGAAATGACTTCTCCATGCATTTTATGCATTGGTAAAAGCACTATGATGAAAAGTGTGATATGTTTTCAGGTATCTCCTATACTAATAGAGCCACATGCTCACCGGTTTGCCACATGCTGTAGGCCTATGGACTGAACAAGAAACCACCAAAAATTTTAACCAGTCATCGTTCTCACAACACTGAGGACCAGTCATTTGAAATGACTTCTCCATGCATTTTATGCATTGGTAAAAGCACTATGATGAAAAGTGTGATATGTTTTCAGGTATCTCCTATAATAATAGAGCCACATGCTCACAGGTTTGCCACATGCTGTAGGCCTATGGACTGAACAAGAAACCACCAAAAATTTTAACCAGTCATCGTTCTCACAACACTGAGGACCAGTCATTCGAAATGACTTCTCCATGCATTTTATGCATTGGTAAAAGCACTATGATGAAAAGTGTGATATGTTTTCAGGTATCTCCTATACTAATAGAGCCACATGCTCACCGGTTTGCCACATGCTGTAGGCCTATGGACTGAACAAGAAACCACCAAAAATTTTAACCAGTCATCGTTCTCACAACACTGAGGACCAGTCATTCGAAATGACTTCTCCATGCATTTTATGCATTGGTAAAAGCACTATGATGAAAACTGTGATATGTTTTCAGGTATCTCCTATACTAATAGAGCCACATGCTCACCGGTTTGCCACATGCTGTAGGCCTATGGACTGAACAAGAAACCACCAAAAATTTTAACCAGTCATCGTTCTCACAACACTGAGGACCAGTCATTCGAAATGACTTCTCCATGCATTTTATGCATTGGTAAAAGCACTATGATGAAAAGTGTGATATGTTTTCAGGTATCTCCTATACTAATAGAGCCACATGCTCACCGGTTTGCCACATGCTGTAGGCCTATGGACTGAACAAGAAACCACCAAAAATTTTAACCAGTCATCGTTCTCACAACACTGAGGACCAGTCATTCGAAATGACTTCTCCATGCATTTTATGCATTGGTAAAAGCACTATGATGAAAAGTGTGATATGTTTTCAGGTATCTCCTATACTAATAGAGCCACATGCTCACCGGTTTGCCACATGCTGTAGGCCTATGGACTGAACAAGAAACCACCAAACATTTTAACCAGTTATCATTCTCACAACACTGAGGACCAGTCATTCGAAATGACTTCTCCATGCATTTTATGCATTGGTAAAAGCACTATGATGAAAAGTAACATAGTAACATAGTAACATAGTTAGTAAGGCCGAAAAAAGACATTTGTCCATCCAGTTCAGCCTATATTCCATCATAATAAATCCCCAGATCTACGTCCTTCTACAGAACCTAATTGTATGATACAATATTGTTCTGCTCCAAGAAGACATCCAGGCCTCTCTTGAACCCCTCGACTGAGTTCGCCATCACCACCTCCTCAGGCAAGCAATTCCAGATTCTCACTGCCCTAACAGTAAAGAATCCTCTTCTATGTTGGTGGAAAAACCTTCTCTCCTCCAGACGCAAAGAATGCCCCCTTGTGCCCGTCACCTTCCTTGGTATAAACAGATCCTCAGCGAGATATTTGTATTGTCCCCTTATATACTTATACATGGTTATTAGATCACCCCTCAGTCGTCTTTTTTCTAGACTAAATAATCCTAATTTCGCTAATCTATCTGGGTATTGTAGTTCTCCCATCCCCTTTATTAATTTTGTTGCCCTCCTTTGTACTCTCTCTAGTTCCATTATATCCTTCCTGAGCACCGGTGCCCAAAACTGGACACAGTACTCCATGTGCGGTCTAACTAGGGATTTGTACAGAGGCAGTATAATGCTCTCATCATGTGTATCCAGACCTCTTTTAATGCACCCCATGATCCTGTTTGCCTTGGCAGCTGCTGCCTGGCACTGGCTGCTCCAGGTAAGTTTATCATTAACTAGGATCCCCAAGTCCTTCTCCCTGTCAGATTTACCCAGTGGTTTCCCATTCAGTGTGTAATGGTGACATTGATTCCTTCTTCCCATGTGTATAACCTTACATTTATCATTGTTAAACCTCATCTGCCACCTTTCAGCCCAAGTTTCCAACTTATCCAGATCCATCTGTAGCAGAATACTATCTTCACTTGTATTAACTGCTTTACATAGTTTTGTATCATCTGCAAATATCGATATTTTACTGTGTAAACCTTCTACCAGATCATTTATGAATATGTTGAAGAGAACAGGTCCCAATACTGACCCCTGCGGTACCCCACTGGTCACAGCGACCCAGTTAGAGACTATACCATTTATAACCACCCTCTGCTTTCTATCACTAAGCCAGTTACTAACCCATTTACACACAATTTCCCCCAGACCAAGCATTCTCATTTTGTGTACCAACCTCTTGTGCGGCACGGTATCAAACGCTTTGGAAAAATCGAGATATACCACGTCCAATGACTCACCGTGGTCCAGCCTATAGCTTACCTCTTCATAAAAACTGATTAGATTGGTTTGACAGGAGCGATTTCTCATAAACCCATGCTGATATGGAGTTAAACAGTTATTCTCATTGAGATAATCCAGAATAACATCCCTCAGAAACCCTTCAAATATTTTACCAACAATAGAGGTTAGACTTACTGGCCTATAATTTCCAGGTTCACTTTTAGAGCCCTTTTTGAATATTGGCACCACATTTGCTATGCGCCAATCCTGCGGAACAGACCCTGTCGCTATAGAGTCCCTAAAAATAAGAAATAATGGTTTATCTATTACATTACTTAGTTCTCTTAGTACTCGTGGGTGTATGCCATCCGGACCCGGAGATTTATCTATTTTAATCTTATTTAGCCGGTTTCGCACCTCTTCTTGGGTTAGATTGGTGACCCTTAATATAGGGTTTTCATTGTTTCTTGGGATTTCACCTAGCATTTCATTTTCCACTGTGAATACCGTGGAGAAGAAGGTGTTTAATATGTTAGCTTTTTCCTCGTCATCTACAACCATTCTTTCCTCACTATTTTTTAAGGGGCCTACATTTTCAGTTTTTATTCTTTTACTATTGATATAGTTGAAGAACAGTTTGGGATTAGTTTTACTCTCCTTAGCAATGTGCTTCTCTGTTTCCTTTTTGGCAGCTTTAATTAGTTTTTTAGATAAAGTATTTTTCTCCCTATAGTTTTTTAGAGCTTCAATGGTGCCATCCTGCTTTAGTAGTGCAAATGCTTTCTTTTTACTGTTAATTGCCTGTCTTACTTCTTTGTTTAGCCACATTGGGTTTTTCCTATTTCTAGTCCTTTTATTCCCACAAGGTATAAACCGCTTACACTGCCTATTTAGGATGTTCTTAAACATTTCCCATTTATTATCTGTATTCTTATTTCTGAGGATATTGTCCCAGTCTACCAGATTAAGGGCATCTCTAAGCTGGTCAAACTTTGCCTTCCTAAAGTTCAGTGTTTTTGTGACTCCCTGACAAGTCCCCCTAGTGAAAGACAGGTGAAACTGTACAATATTGTGGTCGCTATTTCCTAGATGCCTATTCCTAGTGTGATATGTTTTCAGGTATCTCCTATACTAATAGAGCCACATGCTCACCGGTTTGCCACATGCTGTAGGCCTATGGACTGAACAAGAAACCACCAAAAATTTTAACCAGTCATCGTTCTCACAACACTGAGGACCAGTCATTCGAAATGACTTCTCCATGCATTTTATGCATTGGTAAAAGCACTATGATGAAAAGTGTGATATGTTTTCAGGTATCTCCTATACTAATAGAGCCACATGCTCACCGGTTTGCCACATGCTGTAGGCCTATGGACTGAACAAGAAACCACCAAAAATTTTAACCAGTCATCGTTCTCACAACACTGATGACCAGTCATTCGAAATGACTTCTCCATGCATTTTATGCATTGGTAAAAGCACTATGATGAAAAGTGTGATATGTTTTCAGGTATCTCCTATACTAATAGAGCCACATGCTCACCGGTTTGCCACATGCTGTAGGCCTATGGACTGAACAAGAAACCACCAAAAATTTTAACCAGTCATCGTTCTCACAAAACTGAGGACCAGTCATTCGAAATGACTTCTCCATGCATGTTATGCATTGGTAAAAGCACTATGATGAAAAGTGTGATATGTTTTCAGGTATCTCCTATACTAATAGAGCCACATGCTCACCGGTTTGCCACATGCTGTAGGCCTATGGACTGAACAAGAAACCACCAAAAATTTTAACCAGTCATCGTTCTCACAACACTGAGGACCAGTCATTCGAAATGACTTCTCCATGCATTTTATGCGTTGGTAAAAGCACTATGATGAAAAGTGTGATATGTTTTCAGGTATCTCCTATACTAATAGAGCCACATGCTCACCGGTTTGCCACATGCTGTAGCCCTATGGACTGAACAAGAAACCACCAAAAATTTTAACCAGTCATCGTTCTCACAACACTGAGGACCAGTCATTCGAAATGACTTCTCCATGCATTTTATGCATTGGTAAAAGCACTATGATGAAAAGTGTGATATGTTTTCAGGTATCTCCTATACTAATAGAGCCACATGCTCACCGGTTTGCCACATGCTGTAGGCCTATGGACTGAACAAGAAACCACCAAAAATTTTAACCAGTCATCGTTCTCACAACACTGAGGACCAGTCATTCGAAATGACTTCTCCATGCATTTTATGCATTGGTAAAAGCACTATGATGAAAAGTGTGATATGTTTTCAGGTATCTCCTATACTAATAGAGCCACATGCTCACCGGTTTGCCACATGCTGTAGGCCTATGGACTGAACAAGAAACCACCAAAAATTTTAACCAGTCATCGTTCTCACAACACTGAGGACCAGTCATTCGAAATGACTTCTCCATGCATTTTATGCATTGGTAAAAGCACTATGATGAAAAGTGTGATATGTTTTCAGGTATCTCCTATACTAATAGAGCCACATGCTCACCGGTTTGCCACATGCTGTAGGCCTATGGACTGAACAAGAAACCACCAAAAATTTTAACCAGTCATCGTTCTCACAACACTGAGGACCAGTCATTCGAAATGACTTCTCCATGCATTTTATGCATTGGTAAAAGCACTATGATGAAAAGTGTGATATGTTTTCAGGTATCTCCTATACTAATAGAGCCACATGCTCACCGGATTGCCACATGCTGTAGGCCTATGGACTGAACAAGAAACCACCAAAAATTTTAACCAGTCATCGTTCTCACAACACTGAGGACCAGTCATTCGAAATGACTTCTCCATGCATTTTATGCATTGGTAAAAGCACTATGATGAAAAGTGTGATATGTTTTCAGGTATCTCCTATACTAATAGAGCCACATGCTCACCGGTTTGCCACATGCTGTAGGCCTATGGACTGAACAAGAAACCACCAAAAATTTTAACCAGTCATCGTTCTCACAACACTGAGGACCAGTCATTCGAAATGACTTCTCCATGCATTTTATGCATTGGTAAAAACACTATGATGAAAAGTGTGATATGTTTTCAGTTATCTCCTATACTAATAGAGCCACATGCTCACTGGTTTGCCACATGCTGTAGGCCTATGGACTGAACAAGAAACCACCAAAAATTTTAACCAGTCATCGTTCTCACAACACTGAGGACCAGTCATTCGAAATGACTTCTCCATGCATGTTATGCATTGGTAAAAGCACTATGATGAAAAGTGTGATATGTTTTCAGGTATCTCCTATACTAATAGAGCCACATGCTCACCGGTTTGCCACATGCTGTAGGCCTATGGACTGAACAAGAAACCACCAAAAATTTTAACCAGTCATCGTTCTCACAACACTGAGGACCAGTCATTCGAAATGACTTCTCCATGCATTTTATGCATTGGTAAAAGCACTATGATGAAAAGTGTGATATGTTTTCAGGTATCTCCTATACTAATAGAGCCACATGCTCACCGGTTTGCCACATGCTGTAGGCCTATGGACTGAACAAGAAACCACCAAAAATTTTAACCAGTCATCGTTCTCACAACACTGAGGACCAGTCATTCGAAATGACTTCTCCATGCATTTTATGCATTGGTAAAAGCACTATGATGAAAAGTGTGATATGTTTTCAGGTATCTCCTATACTAATAGAGCCACATGCTCACCGGTTTGCCACATGCTGTAGGCCTATGGACTGAACAAGAAACCACCAAAAATTTTAACCAGTCATCGTTCTCACAACACTGAGGACCAGTCATTCGAAATGACTTCTCCATGCATTTTATGCATTGGTAAAAGCACTATGATGAAAAGTGTGATATGTTTTCAGGTATCTCCTATACTAATAGAGCCACATGCTCACCGGTTTGCCACATGCTGTAGGCCTATGGACTGAACAAGAAACCACCAAAAATTTTAACCAGTCATCGTTCTCACAACACTGAGGACCAGTCATTCGAAATGACTTCTCCATGCATTTTATGCATTGGTAAAAGCACTATGATGAAAAGTGTGATATGTTTTCAGGTATCTCCTATACTAATAGAGCCACATGCTCACCGGTTTGCCACATGCTGTAGGCCTATGGACTGAACAAGAAACCACCAAAAATTTTAACCAGTCATCGTTCTCACAACACTGAGGACCAGTCATTCGAAATGACTTCTCCATGCATTTTGTGCATTGGTAAAAGCACTATGATGAAAAGTGTGATATGTTTTCAGGTATCTCCTATACTAATAGAGCCACATGCTCACCGGTTTGCCACATGCTGTAGGCCTATGGACTGAACAAGAAACCACCAAAAATTTTAACCAGTCATCATTCTCACAACACTGAGGACCAGTCATTCGAAATGACTTCTCCATGCATTTTATGCATTGGTAAAAGCACTATGATGAAAAGTGTGATATGTTTTCAGGCATCTCCTATACTAATAGAGCCACATGCTCACCGGTTTGCCACATGCTGTAGGCCTATGGACTGAACAAGAAACCACCAAAAATTTTAACCAGTCATCGTTCTCACAACACTGAGGACCAGTCATTCGAAATGACTTCTCCATGCATTTTATGCATTGGTAAAAGCACTATGATGAAAAGTGTGATATGTTTTCAGGCATCTCCTATACTAATAGAGCCACATGCTCACCGGTTTGCCACATGCTGTAGGCCTATGGACTGAACAAGAAACCACCAAAAATTTTAACCAGTCATCGTTCTCACAACACTGAGGACCAGTCATTCGAAATGACTTCTCCATGCATTTTATGCATTGGTAAAAGCACTATGATGAAAAGTGTGATATGTTTTCAGGTATCTCCTATACTAATAGAGCCACATGCTCACCGGTTTGCCACATGCTGTAGGCCTATGGACTGAACAAGAAACCACCAAAAATTTTAACCAGTCATCGTTCTCACAACACTGAGGACCAGTCATTCGAAATGACTTCTCCATGCATTTTATGCATTGGTAAAAGCACTATGATGAAAAGTGTGATATGTTTTCAGGTATCTCCTATACTAATAGAGCCACATGCTCACCGGTTTGACACATGCTGTAGGCCTATGGACTGAACAAGAAACCACCAAAAATTTTAACCAGTCATCGTTCTCACAACACTGAGGACCAGTCATTCGAAATGACTTCTCCATGCATTTTATGCATTGGTAAAAGCACTATGATGAAAAGTGTGATATGTTTTCAGGTATCTCCTATACTAATAGAGCCACATGCTCACCGGTTTGCCACATGCTGTAGGCCTATGGACTGAACAAGAAACCACCAAAAATTTTAACCAGTCATCGTTCTCACAACACTGAGGACCAGTCATTCGAAATGACTTCTCCATGCATTTTATGCATTGGTAAAAGCACTATGATGAAAAGTGTGATATGTTTTCAGGTATCTCCTATACTAATAGAGCCACATGCTCACCGGTTTGCCACATGCTGTAGGCCTATGGACTGAACAAGAAACCACCAAAAATTTTAACCAGTCATCGTTCTCACAACACTGAGGACCAGTCATTCGAAATGACTTCTCCATGCATTTTGTGCATTGGTAAAAGCACTATGATGAAAAGTGTGATATGTTTTCAGGTATCTCCTATACTAATAGAGCCACATGCTCACCGGTTTGCCACATGCTGTAGGCCTATGGACTGAACAAGAAACCACCAAAAATTTTAACCAGTCATCATTCTCACAAAACTGAGGACCAGTCATTCGAAATGACTTCTCCATGCATTTTATGCATTGGTAAAAGCACTATGATGAAAAGTGTGATATGTTTTCAGGCATCTCCTATACTAATAGAGCCACATGCTCACCGGTTTGCCACATGCTGTAGGCCTATGGACTGAACAAGAAACCACCAAAAATTTTAACCAGTCATCGTTCTCACAACACTGAGGACCAGTCATTCGAAATGACTTCTCCATGCATTTTATGCATTGGTAAAAGCACTATGATGAAAAGTGTGATATGTTTTCAGGCATCTCCTATACTAATAGAGCCACATGCTCACCGGTTTGCCACATGCTGTAGGCCTATGGACTGAACAAGAAACCACCAAAAATTTTAACCAGTCATCGTACTCACAACACTGAGGACCAGTCATTCGAAATGACTTCTCCATGCATTTTATGCATTGGTAAAAGCACTATGATGAAAAGTGTGATATGTTTTCAGGTATCTCCTATACTAATAGAGCCACATGCTCACCGGTTTGCCACATGCTGTAGGCCTATGGACTGAACAAGAAACCACCAAAAATTTTAACCAGTCATCGTTCTCACAACACTGAGGACCAGTCATTCGAAATGACTTCTCCATGCATTTTATGCATTGGTAAAAGCACTATGATGAAAAGTGTGATATGTTTTCAGGTATCTCCTATACTAATAGAGCCACATGCTCACCGGTTTGCCACATGCTGTAGGCCTATGGACTGAACAAGAAACCACCAAAAATTTTAACCAGTCATCGTTCTCACAACACTGAGGACCAGTCATTCGAAATGACTTCTCCATGCATTTTATGCATTGGTAAAAGCACTATGATGAAAAGTGTGATATGTTTTCAGGTATCTCCTATACTAATAGAGCCACATGCTCACCGGTTTGCCACATGCTGTAGGCCTATGGACTGAACAAGAAACCACCAAAAATTTTAACCAGTCATCGTTCTCACAACACTGAGGACCAGTCATTCGAAATGACTTCTCCATGCATTTTATGCATTGGTAAAAGCACTATGATGAAAAGTGTGATATGTTTTCAGGTATCTCCTATACTAATAGAGCCACATGCTCACCGGTTTGCCACATGCTGTAGGCCTATGGACTGAACAAGAAACCACCAAAAATTTTAACCAGTCATCGTTCTCACAACACTGAGGACCAGTCATTCGAAATGACTTCTCCATGCATGTTATGCATTGGTAAAAGCACTATGATGAAAAGTGTGATATGTTTTCAGGTATCTCCTATACTAATAGAGCCACATGCTCACCGGTTTGCCACATGCTGTAGGCCTATGGACTGAACAAGAAACCACCAAAAATTTTAACCAGTCATCGTTCTCACAACACTGAGGACCAGTCATTCGAAATGACTTCTCCATGCATTTTATGCGTTGGTAAAAGCACTATGATGAAAAGTGTGATATGTTTTCAGGTATCTCCTATACTAATAGAGCCACATGCTCACCGGTTTGCCACATGCTGTAGGCCTATGGACTGAACAAGAAACCACCAAAAATTTTAACCAGTCATCGTTCTCACAACACTGAGGACCAGTCATTCGAAATGACTTCTCCATGCATTTTATGCATTGGTAAAAGCACTATGATGAAAAGTGTGATATGTTTTCAGGTATCTCCTATACTAATAGAGCCACATGCTCACCGGTTTGCCACATGCTGTAGGCCTATGGACTGAACAAGAAACCACCAAAAATTTTAACCAGTCATCGTTCTCACAACACTGAGGACCAGTCATTCGAAATGACTTCTCCATGCATTTTATGCATTGGTAAAAGCACTATGATGAAAAGTGTGATATGTTTTCAGGTATCTCCTATACTAATAGAGCCACATGCTCACCGGTTTGCCACATGCTGTAGGCCTATGGACTGAACAAGAAACCACCAAAAATTTTAACCAGTCATCGTTCTCACAACACTGAGGACCAGTCATTCGAAATGACTTCTCCATGCATTTTATGCATTGGTAAAAGCACTATGATGAAAAGTGTGATATGTTTTCAGGTATCTCCTATACTAATAGAGCCACATGCTCACCGGTTTGCCACATGCTGTAGGCCTATGGACTGAACAAGAAACCACCAAAAATTTTAACCAGTCATCGTTCTCACAACACTGAGGACCAGTCATTCGAAATGACTTCTCCATGCATTTTATGCATTGGTAAAAGCACTATGATGAAAAGTGTGATATGTTTTCAGGTATCTCCTATACTAATAGAGCCACATGCTCACCGGTTTGCCACATGCTGTAGGCCTATGGACTGAACAAGAAACCACCAAAAATTTTAACCAGTCATCGTTCTCACAACACTGAGGACCAGTCATTCGAAATGACTTCTCCATGCATTTTATGCATTGGTAAAAGCACTATGATGAAAAGTGTGATATGTTTTCAGGTATCTCCTATACTAATAGAGCCACATGCTCACCGGTTTGCCACATGCTGTAGGCCTATGGACTGAACAAGAAACCACCAAAAATTTTAACCAGTCATCATTCTCACAACACTGAGGACCAGTCATTCGAAATGACTTCTCCATGCATTTTATGCATTGGTAAATGCACTATGATGAAAAGTGTGATATGTTTTCAGGTATCTCCTATACTAATAGAGCCACATGCTCACCGGTTTGCCACATGCTGGAGGCCTATGGAATGAACAAGAAACCACCAAAAATTTTAACCAGTCATCGTTCTCACAACACTGATCACCAGTCATTCGAAATGACTTCTCCATGCATTTTATGCATTGGTAAAAGCACTATGATGAAAAGTGTGATATGTTTTCAGTTATCTCCTATACTAATAGAGCCACATGCTCACTGGTTTGCCACATGCTGTAGGCCTATGGACTGAACAAGAAACCACCAAAAATTTTAACCAGTCATCGGTCTCACAACACTGAGGACCAGTCATTCGAAATGACTTCTCCATGCATGTTATGCATTGGTAAAAGCACTATGATGAAAAGTGTGATATGTTTTCAGGTATCTCCTATACTAATAGAGCCACATGCTCACCGGTTTGCCTCATGCTGTAGGCCTATGGACTGAACAAGAAACCACCAAAAATTTTAACCAGTCATCGTTCTCACAACACTGAGGACCAGTCATTCGAAATGACTTCTCCATGCATTTTATGCATTGGTAAAAGCACTATGATGAAAAGTGTGATATGTTTTCAGGTATCTCCTATACTAATAGAGCCACATGCTCACTGGTTTGCCACATGCTGTAGGCCTATGGACTGAACAAGAAACCACCAAAAATTTTAACCAGTCATCGTTCTCACAACACTGAGGACCAGTCATTCGAAATTACTTCTCCATGCATTTTATGCATTGGTAAAAGCACTATGATGAAAAGTGTGATATGTTTTCAGGTATCTCCTATACTAATAGAGCCACATGCTCACCGGTTTGCCACATGCTGTAGGCCTATGGACTGAACAAGAAACCACCAAAAATTTTAACCAGTCATCGTTCTCACAACACTGAGGACCAGTCATTCGAAATGACTTCTCCATGCATTTTATGCATTGGTAAAAGCACTATGATGAAAAGTGTGATATGTTTTCAGGTATCTCCTATACTAATAGAGCCACATGCTCACCGGTTTGCCACATGCTGTAGGCCTATGGACTGAACAAGAAACCACCAAAAATTTTAACCAGTCATCGTTCTCACAACACTGAGGACCAGTCATTCGAAATGACTTCTCCATGCATTTTATGCATTGGTAAAAGCACTATGATGAAAAGTGTGATATGTTTTCAGGTATCTCCTATACTAATAGAGCCACATGCTCACTGGTTTGCCACATGCTGTAGGCCTATGGACTGAACAAGAAACCACCAAAAATTTTAACCAGTCATCGTTCTCACAACACTGAGGACCAGTCATTCGAAATTACTTCTCCATGCATGTTATGCATTGGTAAAAGCACTATGATGAAAAGTGTGATATGTTTTCAGGTATCTCCTATACTAATAGAGCCACATGCTCACCGGTTTGCCACATGCTGTAGGCCTATGGACTGAACAAGAAACCACCAAAAATTTTAACCAGTCATCGTTCTCACAACACTGAGGACCAGTCATTCGAAATGACTTCTCCATGCATTTTATGCATTGGTAAAAGCACTATGATGAAAAGTGTGATATGTTTTCAGGTATCTCCTATACTAATAGAGCCACATGCTCACCGGTTTGCCACATGCTGTAGGCCTATGGACTGAACAAGAAACCACCAAAAATTTTAACCAGTCATCGTTCTCACAACACTGAGGACCAGTCATTCGAAATGACTTCTCCATGCATTTTATGCATTGGTAAAAGCACTATGATGAAAAGTGTGATATGTTTTCAGGTATCTCCTATACTAATAGAGCCACATGCTCACCGGTTTGCCACATGCTGTAGGCCTATGGACTGAACAAGAAACCACCAAAAATTTTAACCAGTCATCGTTCTCACAACACTGAGGACCAGTCATTCGAAATGACTTCTCCATGCATTTTATGCATTGGTAAAAGCACTATGATGAAAAGTGTGATATGTTTTCAGGTATCTCCTATACTAATAGAGCCACATGCTCACCGGTTTGCCACATGCTGTAGGCCTATGGACTGAACAAGAAACCACCAAAAATTTTAACCAGTCATCGTTCTCACAACACTGAGGACCAGTCATTCGAAATGACTTCTCCATGCATTTTATGCATTGGTAAAAGCACTATGATGAAAAGTGTGATATGTTTTCAGGTATCTCCTATACTAATAGAGCCACATGCTCACCGGTTTGCCACATGCTGTAGGCCTATGGACTGAACAAGAAACCACCAAAAATTTTAACCAGTCATCGTTCTCACAACACTGAGGACCAGTCATTCGAAATGACTTCTCCATGCATTTTATGCATTGGTAAAAGCACTATGATGAAAAGTGTGATATGTTTTCAGGTATCTCCTATACTAATAGAGCCACATGCTCACCGGTTTGCCACATGCTGTAGGCCTATGGACTGAACAAGAAACCACCAAAAATTTTAACCAGTCATCGTTCTCACAACACTGAGGACCAGTCATTCGAAATGACTTCTCCATGCATTTTGTGCATTGGTAAAAGCACTATGATGAAAAGTGTGATATGTTTTCAGGTATCTCCTATATTAATAGAGCCACATGCTCACCGGTTTGCCACATGCTGTAGGCCTATGGACTGAACAAGAAACCACCAAAAATTTTAACCAGTCATCATTCTCACAACACTGAGGACCAGTCATTCGAAATGACTTCTCCATGCATTTTATGCATTGGTAAAAGCACTATGATGAAAAGTGTGATATGTTTTCAGGCATCTCCTATACTAATAGAGCCACATGCTCACCGGTTTGCCACATGCTGTAGGTCTATGGACTGAACAAGAAACCACCAAAAATTTTAACCAGTCATCGTTCTCACAACACTGAGGACCAGTCATTCGAAATGACTTCTCCATGCATTTTATGCATTGGTAAAAGCACTATGATGAAAAGTGTGATATGTTTTCAGGTATCTCCTATACTAATAGAGCCACATGCTCACCGGTTTGCCACATGCTGTAGGCCTATGGACTGAACAAGAAACCACCAAAAATTTTAACCAGTCATCGTTCTCACAACACTGAGGACCAGTCATTCGAAATGACTTCTCCATGCATTTTATGCATTGGTAAAAGCACTATGATGAAAAGTGTGATATGTTTTCAGGTATCTCCTATACTAATAGAGCCACATGCTCACCGGTTTGCCACATGCTGTAGGCCTATGGACTGAACAAGAAACCACCAAAAATTTTAACCAGTCATCGTTCTCACAACACTGAGGACCAGTCATTCGAAATGACTTCTCCATGCATTTTATGCATTGGTAAAAGCACTATGATGAAAAGTGTGATATGTTTTCAGGTATCTCCTATACTAATAGAGCCACATGCTCACCGGTTTGCCACATGCTGTAGGCCTATGGACTGAACAAGAAACCACCAAAAATTTTAACCAGTCATTGTTCTCACAACACTGAGGACCAGTCATTCGAAATGACTTCTCCATGCATTTTATGCATTGGTAAAAGCACTATGATGAAAAGTGTGATATGTTTTCAGGTATCTCCTATACTAATAGAGCCACATGCTCACCGGTTTGCCACATGCTGTAGGCCTATGGACTGAACAAGAAACCACCAAAAATTTTAACCAGTCATCGTTCTCACAACACTGAGGACCAGTCATTCGAAATGACTTCTCCATGCATTTTATGCATTGGTAAAAGCACTATGATGAAAAGTGTGATATGTTTTCAGGTATCTCCTATACTAATAGAGCCACATGCTCACCGGTTTGCCACATGCTGTAGGCCTATGGACTGAACAAGAAACCACCAAAAATTTTAACCAGTCATTGTTCTCACAACACTGAGGACCAGTCATTCGAAATGACTTCTCCATGCATTTTATGCATTGGTAAAAGCACTATGATGAAAAGTGTGATATGTTTTCAGGTATCTCCTATACTAATAGAGCCACATGCTCACCGGTTTGCCACATGCTGTAGGCCTATGGACTGAACAAGAAACCACCAAAAATTTTAACCAGTCATCGTTCTCACAACACTGATGACCAGTCATTCGAAATGACTTCTCCATGCATTTTATGCATTGGTAAAAGCACTATGATGAAAAGTGTGATATGTTTTCAGGTATCTCCTATACTAATAGAGCCACATGCTCACCGGTTTGCCACAAGCTGTAGGCCTATGGACTGAACAAGAAACCACCAAAAATTTTAACCAGTCATCGTTCTCACAACACTGAGGACCAGTCATTCGAAATGACTTCTCCATGCATTTTATGCATTGGTAAAAGCACTATGATGAAAAGTGTGATATGTTTTCAGGTATCTCCTATACTAATAGAGCCACATGCTCACTGGTTTGCCACATGCTGTAGGCCTATGGACTGAACAAGAAACCACCAAAAATTTTAACCAGTCATCGTTCTCACAACACTGAGGACCAGTCATTCGAAATTACTTCTCCATGCATTTTATGCATTGGTAAAAGCACTATGATGAAAAGTGTGATATGTTTTCAGGTATCTCCTATACTAATAGAGCCACATGCTCACCGGTTTGCCACATGCTGTAGGCCTATGGACTGAACAAGAAACCACCAAAAATTTTAACCAGTCATCGTTCTCACAACACTGAGGACCAGTCATTCGAAATGACTTCTCCATGCATTTTATGCATTGGTAAAAGCACTATGATGAAAAGTGTGATATGTTTTCAGGTATCTCCTATACTAATAGAGCCACATGCTCACCGGTTTGCCACATGCTGTAGGCCTATGGACTGAACAAGAAACCACCAAAAATTTTAACCAGTCATCGTTCTCACAACACTGAGGACCAGTCATTCGAAATGACTTCTCCATGCATTTTATGCATTGGTAAAAGCACTATGATGAAAAGTGTGATATGTTTTCAGGTATCTCCTATACTAATAGAGCCACATGCTCACTGGTTTGCCACATGCTGTAGGCCTATGGACTGAACAAGAAACCACCAAAAATTTTAACCAGTCATCGTTCTCACAACACTGAGGACCAGTCATTCGAAATTACTTCTCCATGCATGTTATGCATTGGTAAAAGCACTATGATGAAAAGTGTGATATGTTTTCAGGTATCTCCTATACTAATAGAGCCACATGCTCACCGGTTTGCCACATGCTGTAGGCCTATGGACTGAACAAGAAACCACCAAAAATTTTAACCAGTCATCGTTCTCACAACACTGAGGACCAGTCATTCGAAATGACTTCTCCATGCATTTTATGCATTGGTAAAAGCACTATGATGAAAAGTGTGATATGTTTTCAGGTATCTCCTATACTAATAGAGCCACATGCTCACCGGTTTGCCACATGCTGTAGGCCTATGGACTGAACAAGAAACCACCAAAAATTTTAACCAGTCATCGTTCTCACAACACTGAGGACCAGTCATTCGAAATGACTTCTCCATGCATTTTATGCATTGGTAAAAGCACTATGATGAAAAGTGTGATATGTTTTCAGGTATCTCCTATACTAATAGAGCCACATGCTCACCGGTTTGCCACATGCTGTAGGCCTATGGACTGAACAAGAAACCACCAAAAATTTTAACCAGTCATCGTTCTCACAACACTGAGGACCAGTCATTCGAAATGACTTCTCCATGCATTTTATGCATTGGTAAAAGCACTATGATGAAAAGTGTGATATGTTTTCAGGTATCTCCTATACTAATAGAGCCACATGCTCACCGGTTTGCCACATGCTGTAGGCCTATGGACTGAACAAGAAACCACCAAAAATTTTAACCAGTCATCGTTCTCACAACACTGAGGACCAGTCATTCGAAATGACTTCTCCATGCATTTTATGCATTGGTAAAAGCACTATGATGAAAAGTGTGATATGTTTTCAGGTATCTCCTATACTAATAGAGCCACATGCTCACCGGTTTGCCACATGCTGTAGGCCTATGGACTGAACAAGAAACCACCAAAAATTTTAACCAGTCATCGTTCTCACAACACTGAGGACCAGTCATTCGAAATGACTTCTCCATGCATTTTATGCATTGGTAAAAGCACTATGATGAAAAGTGTGATATGTTTTCAGGTATCTCCTATACTAATAGAGCCACATGCTCACCGGTTTGCCACATGCTGTAGGCCTATGGACTGAACAAGAAACCACCAAAAATTTTAACCAGTCATCGTTCTCACAACACTGAGGACCAGTCATTCGAAATGACTTCTCCATGCATTTTGTGCATTGGTAAAAGCACTATGATGAAAAGTGTGATATGTTTTCAGGTATCTCCTATATTAATAGAGCCACATGCTCACCGGTTTGCCACATGCTGTAGGCCTATGGACTGAACAAGAAACCACCAAAAATTTTAACCAGTCATCATTCTCACAACACTGAGGACCAGTCATTCGAAATGACTTCTCCATGCATTTTATGCATTGGTAAAAGCACTATGATGAAAAGTGTGATATGTTTTCAGGCATCTCCTATACTAATAGAGCCACATGCTCACCGGTTTGCCACATGCTGTAGGCCTATGGACTGAACAAGAAACCACCAAAAATTTTAACCAGTCATCGTTCTCACAACACTGAGGACCAGTCATTCGAAATGACTTCTCCATGCATTTTATGCATTGGTAAAAGCACTATGATGAAAAGTGTGATATGTTTTCAGGTATCTCCTATACTAATAGAGCCACATGCTCACCGGTTTGCCACATGCTGTAGGCCTATGGACTGAACAAGAAACCACCAAAAATTTTAACCAGTCATCGTTCTCACAACACTGAGGACCAGTCATTCGAAATGACTTCTCCATGCATTTTATGCATTGGTAAAAGCACTATGATGAAAAGTGTGATATGTTTTCAGGTATCTCCTATACTAATAGAGCCACATGCTCACCGGTTTGCCACATGCTGTAGGCCTATGGACTGAACAAGAAACCACCAAAAATTTTAACCAGTCATCGTTCTCACAACACTGAGGACCAGTCATTCGAAATGACTTCTCCATGCATTTTATGCATTGGTAAAAGCACTATGATGAAAAGTGTGATATGTTTTCAGGTATCTCCTATACTAATAGAGCCACATGCTCACCGGTTTGCCACATGCTGTAGGCCTATGGACTGAACAAGAAACCACCAAAAATTTTAACCAGTCATTGTTCTCACAACACTGAGGACCAGTCATTCGAAATGACTTCTCCATGCATTTTATGCATTGGTAAAAGCACTATGATGAAAAGTGTGATATGTTTTCAGGTATCTCCTATACTAATAGAGCCACATGCTCACCGGTTTGCCACATGCTGTAGGCCTATGGACTGAACAAGAAACCACCAAAAATTTTAACCAGTCATCGTTCTCACAACACTGAGGACCAGTCATTCGAAATGACTTCTCCATGCATTTTATGCATTGGTAAAAGCACTATGATGAAAAGTGTGATATGTTTTCAGGTATCTCCTATACTAATAGAGCCACATGCTCACCGGTTTGCCACATGCTGTAGGCCTATGGACTGAACAAGAAACCACCAAAAATTTTAACCAGTCATTGTTCTCACAACACTGAGGACCAGTCATTCGAAATGACTTCTCCATGCATTTTATGCATTGGTAAAAGCACTATGATGAAAAGTGTGATATGTTTTCAGGTATCTCCTATACTAATAGAGCCACATGCTCACCGGTTTGCCACATGCTGTAGGCCTATGGACTGAACAAGAAACCACCAAAAATTTTAACCAGTCATCGTTCTCACAACACTGATGACCAGTCATTCGAAATGACTTCTCCATGCATTTTATGCATTGGTAAAAGCACTATGATGAAAAGTGTGATATGTTTTCAGGTATCTCCTATACTAATAGAGCCACATGCTCACCGGTTTGCCACAAGCTGTAGGCCTATGGACTGAACAAGAAACCACCAAAAATTTTAACCAGTCATCGTTCTCACAACACTGAGGACCAGTCATTCGAAATGACTTCTCCATGCATTTTATGCATTGGTAAAAGCACTATGATGAAAAGTGTGATATGTTTTCAGGTATCTCCTATACTAATAGAGCCACATGCTCACCGGTTTGCCACATGCTGTAGGCCTATGGACTGAACAAGAAACCACCAAAAATTTTAACCAGTCATCGTTCTCACAACACTGAGGACCAGTCATTCGAAATGACTTCTCCATGCATTTTATGCGTTGGTAAAAGCACTATGATGAAAAGTGTGATATGTTTTCAGGTATCTCCTATACTAATAGAGCCACATGCTCACCGGTTTGCCACATGCTGTAGGCCTATGGACTGAACAAGAAACCACCAAAAATTTTAACCAGTCATCGTTCTCACAACACTGAGGACCAGTCATTTGAAATGACTTCTCCATGCATTTTATGCTTTGGTAAAAGCACTATGATGAAAAGTGTGATATGTTTTCAGGTATCTCCTATAATAATAGAGCCACATGCTCACCGGTTTGCCACATGCTGTAGGCCTATGGACTGAACAAGAAACCACCAAAAATTTTAACCAGTCATCGTTCTCACAACACTGAGGACCAGTCATTCGAAATGACTTCTCCATGCATTTTATGCATTGGTAAAAGCACTATGATGAAAAGTGTGATATGTTTTCAGGTATCTCCTATACTAATAGAGCCACATGCTCACCGGTTTGCCACATGCTGTAGGCCTATGGACTGAACAAGAAACCACCAAAAATTTTAACCAGTCATCGTTCTCACAACACTGAGGACCAGTCATTCGAAATGACTTCTCCATGCATTTTATGCATTGGTAAAAGCACTATGATGAAAAGTGTGATATGTTTTCAGGTATCTCCTATACTAATAGAGCCACATGCTCACCGGTTTGCCACATGCTGTAGGCCTATGGACTGAACAAGAAACCACCAAAAATTTTAACCAGTCATCGTTCTCACAACACTGAGGACCAGTCATTCGAAATGACTTCTCCATGCATTTTATGCATTGGTAAAAGCACTATGATGAAAAGTGTGATATGTTTTCAGGTATCTCCTATACTAATAGAGCCACATGCTCACCGGTTTGCCACATGCTGTAGGCCTATGGACTGAACAAGAAACCACCAAAAATTTTAACCAGTCATCGTTCTCACAACACTGAGGACCAGTCATTCGAAATGACTTCTCCATGCATTTTATGCATTGGTAAAAGCACTATGATGAAAAGTGTGATATGTTTTCAGGTATCTCCTATACTAATAGAGCCACATGCTCACCGGTTTGCCACATGCTGTAGGCCTATGGACTGAACAAGAAACCACCAAAAATTTTAACCAGTCATCGTTCTCACAACACTGAGGACCAGTCATTCGAAATGACTTCTCCATGCATTTTATGCATTGGTAAAAGCACTATGATGAAAAGTGTGATATGTTTTCAGGTATCTCCTATACTAATAGAGCCACATGCTCACCGGTTTGCCACATGCTGTAGGCCTATGGACTGAACAAGAAACCACCAAAAATTTTAACCAGTCATCGTTCTCACAACACTGAGGACCAGTCATTCGAAATGACTTCTCCATGCATTTTATGCATTGGTAAAAGCACTATGATGAAAAGTGTGATATGTTTTCAGGTATCTCCTATACTAATAGAGCCACATGCTCACCGGTTTGCCACATGCTGTAGGCCTATGGACTGAACAAGAAACCACCAAAAATTTTAACCAGTCATCGTTCTCACAACACTGAGGACCAGTGATTCGAAATGACTTCTCCATGCATTTTATGCATTGGTAAAAGCACTATGATGAAAAGTGTGATATGTTTTCAGGTATCTCCTATACTAATAGAGCCACATGCTCACCGGTTTGCCACATGCTGTAGGCCTATGGACTGAACAAGAAACCACCAAAAATTTTAACCAGTCATCGTTCTCACAACACTGAGGACCAGTCATTCGAAATGACTTCTCCATGCATTTTATGCATTGGTAAAAGCACTATGATGAAAAGTGTGATATGTTTTCAGGTATCTCCTATACTAATAGAGCCACATGCTCACCGGTTTGCCACATGCTGTAGGCCTATGGACTGAACAAGAAACCACCAAAAATTTTAACCAGTCATCGTTCTCACAACACTGAGGACCAGTCATTCGAAATGACTTCTCCATGCATTTTATGCATTGGTAAAAGCACTATGATGAAAAGTGTGATATGTTTTCAGGTATCTCCTATACTAATAGAGCCACATGCTCACCGGTTTGCCACATGCTGTAGGCCTATGGACTGAACAAGAAACCACCAAAAATTTTAACCAGTCATCGTTCTCACAACACTGAGGACCAGTCATTCGAAATGACTTCTCCATGCATTTTATGCATTGGTAAAAGCACTATGATGAAAAGTGTGATATGTTTTCAGGTATCTCCTATACTAATAGAGCCACATGCTCACCGGTTTGCCACATGCTGTAGGCCTATGGACTGAACAAGAAACCACCAAAAATTTTAACCAGTCATCGTTCTCACAACACTGAGGACCAGTCATTCGAAATGACTTCTCCATGCATTTTGTGCATTGGTAAAAGAACTATGATGAAAAGTGTGATATGTTTTCAGGTATCTCCTATACTAATAGAGCCACATGCTCACCGGTTTGCCACATGCTGTAGGCCTATGGACTGAACAAGAAACCACCAAAAATTTTAACCAGTCATCGTTCTCACAACACTGAGGACCAGTCATTCGAAATGACTTCTCCATGCATTTTATGCATTGGTAAAAGCACTATGATGAAAAGTGTGATATGTTTTCAGGTATCTCCTATACTAATAGAGCCACATGCTCACCGGTTTGCCACATGCTGTAGGCCTATGGACTGAACAAGAAACCACCAAAAATTTTATCCAGTCATCGTTCTCACAACACTGAGGACCAGTCATTCGAAATGACTTCTCCATGCATTTTATGCATTGGTAAAAGCACTATGATGAAAAGTGTGATATGTTTTCAGGTATCTCCTATACTAATAGAGCCACATGCTCACCGGTTTGCCACATGCTCACCGGTTTGCCACATGCTGTAGGCCTATGGACTGAACAAGAAACCACCAAAAATTTTAACCAGTCATTGTTCTCACAACACTGAGGACCAGTCATTCGAAATGACTTCTCCATGCATTTTATGCATTGGTAAAAGCACTATGATGAAAAGTGTGATATGTTTTCAGGTATCTCCTATACTAATAGAACCACATGCTCACCGGTTTGCCACATGCTGTAGGCCTATGGACTGAACAAGAAACCACCAAAAACTTTAACCAGTCATCATTCTCACAACACTGAGGACCAGTCATTCGAAATGACTTCTCCATGCATTTTATGCATTGGTAAAAGCACTATGATGAAAAGTGTGATATGTTTTCAGGTATCTCCTATACTAATAGAGCCACATGCTCACCGGTTTGCCACATGCTGTAGGCCTATGGACTGAACAAGAAACCACCAAAAATTTTAACCAGTCATCGTTCTCACAACACTGAGGACCAGTCATTCGAAATGACTTCTCCATGCATTTTATGCATTGGTAAAAGCACTATGATGAAAAGTGTGATATGTTTTCAGGTATCTCCTATACTAATAGAGCCACATGCTCACCGGTTTGCCACATGCTGTAGGCCTATGGACTGAACAAGAAACCACCAAAAATTTTAACCAGTCATCATTCTCACAACACTGAGGACCAGTCATTCGAAATGACTTCTCCATGCATTTTATGCATTGGTAAAAGCACTATGATGAAAAGTGTGATATGTTTTCAGGTATCTCCTATACTAATAGAGCCACATGCTCACCGGTTTGCCACATGCTGTAGGCCTATGGACTGAACAAGAAACCACCAAAAATTTTAACCAGTCATCGTTCTCACAACACTGAGGACCAGTCATTCGAAATGACTTCTCCATGCATTTTATGCATTGGTAAAAGCACTATGATGAAAAGTGTGATATGTTTTCAGGTATCTCCTATACTAATAGAGCCACATGCTCACCGGTTTGCCACATGCTGTAGGCCTATGGACTGAAAAGAAACCACCAAAAATTTTAACCAGTCATCGTTCTCACAACACTGAGGACCAGTCATTCGAAATGACTTCTCCATGCATTTTATGCATTGGTAAAAGCACTATGATGAAAAGTGTGATATGTTTTTAGGTATCTCCTATACTAATAGAGCCACATGCTCACCGGTTTGCCACATGCTGTAGGCCTATGGACTGAACAAGAAACCACCAAAAATTTTAACCAGTCATCGTTCTCACAACACTGAGGACCAGTCATTCGAAATGACTTCTCCATGCATTTTATGCATTGGTAAAAGCACTATGATGAAAAGTGTGATATGTTTTCAGGTATCTCCTATACTAATAGAGCCACATGCTCACCGGTTTGCCACATGCTGTAGGCCTATGGACTGAACAAGAAACCACCAAAAATTTTAACCAGTCATCGTTCTCACAACACTGAGGACCAGTCATTCGAAATGACTTCTCCATGCATTTTATGCATTGGTAAAAGCACTATGATGAAAAGTGTGATATGTTTTCAGGTATCTCCTATACTAATAGAGCCACATGCTCACCGGTTTGCCACATGCTGTAGGCCTATGGACTGAAAAGAAACCACCAAAAATTTTAACCAGTCATCGTTCTCACAACACTGAGGACCAGTCATTCGAAATGACTTCTCCATGCATTTTATGCATTGGTAAAAGCACTATGATGAAAAGTGTGATATGTTTTCAGGTATCTCCTATACTAATAGAGCCACATGCTCACCGGTTTGCCACATGCTGTAGGCCTATGGACTGAACAAGAAACCACCAAAAATTTTAACCAGTCATCGTTCTCACAACACTGAGGACCAGTCATTCGAAATGACTTCTCCATGCATTTTATGCATTGGTAAAAGCACTATGATGAAAAGTGTGATATGTTTTCAGGTATCTCCTATACTAATAGAGCCACATGCTCACCGGTTTGCCACATGCTGTAGGCCTATGGACTGAACAAGAAACCACCAAAAAATTTAACCAGTCATCGTTCTCACAACACTGAGGACCAGTCATTCGAAATGACTTCTCCATGCATTTTATGCATTGGTAAAAGCACTATGATGAAAAGTGTGATATGTTTTCAGGTATCTCCTATACTAATAGAGCCACATGCTCACCGGTTTGCCACATGCTGTAGGCCTATGGACTGAACAAGAAACCACCAAAAATTTTAACCAGTCATCGTTCTCACAACACTGAGGACCAGTCATTCGAAATGACTTCTCCATGCATTTTATGCATTGGTAAAAGCACTATGATGAAAAGTGTGATATGTTTTCAGGTATCTCCTATACTAATAGAGCCACATGCTCACCGGTTTGCCACATGCTGTAGGCCTATGGACTGAACAAGAAACCACCAAAAATTTTAACCAGTCATCGTTCTCACAACACTGAGGACCAGTCATTCGAAATGACTTCTCCATGCATTTTATGCATTGGTAAAAGCACTATGATGAAAAGTGTGATATGTTTTCAGGTATCTCCTATACTAATAGAGCCACATGCTCACCGGTTTGCCACATGCTGTAGGCCTATGGACTGAACAAGAAACCACCAAAAATTTTAACCAGTCATCGTTCTCACAACACTGAGGACCAGTCATTCGAAATGACTTCTCCATGCATTTTATGCATTGGTAAAAGCACTATGATGAAAAGTGTGATATGTTTTCAGGTATCTCCTATACTAATAGAGCCACATGCTCACCGGTTTGCCACATGCTGTAGGCCTATGGACTGAACAAGAAACCACCAAAAATTTTAACCAGTCATCGTTCTCACAACACTGAGGACCAGTCATTCGAAATGACTTCTCCATGCATTTTATGCATTGGTAAAAGCACTATGATGAAAAGTGTGATATGTTTTCAGGTATCTCCTATACTAATAGAGCCACATGCTCACCGGTTTGCCACATGCTGTAGGCCTATGGACTGAACAAGAAACCACCAAAAATTTTAACCAGTCATCGTTCTCACAACACTGAGGACCAGTCATTCGAAATGACTTCTCCATGCATTTTGTGCATTGGTAAAAGCACTATGATGAAAAGTGTGATATGTTTTCAGGTATCTCCTATATTAATAGAGCCACATGCTCAACGGTTTGCCACATGCTGTAGGCCTATGGACTGAACAAGAAACCACCAAAAATTTTAACCAGTCATCATTCTCACAACACTGAGGACCAGTCATTCGAAATGACTTCTCCATGCATTTTATGCATTGGTAAAAGCACTATGATGAAAAGTGTGATATGTTTTCAGGCATCTCCTATACTAATAGAGCCACATGCTCACCGGTTTGCCACATGCTGTAGGCCTATGGACTGAACAAGAAACCACCAAAAATTTTAACCATTCATCGTTCTCACAACACTGAGGACCAGTCATTCGAAATGACTTCTCCATGCATTTTATGCATTGGTAAAAGCACTATGATGAAAAGTGTGATATGTTTTCAGGTATCTCCTATACCAATAGAGCCACATGCTCACCGGTTTGCCACATGCTGTAGGCCTATGGACTGAACAAGAAACCACCAAAAATTTTAACCAGTCATCGTTCTCACAACACTGAGGACCAGTCATTCGAAATGACTTCTCCATGCATTTTATGCATTGGTAAAAGCACTATGATGAAAAGTGTGATATGTTTTCAGGTATCTCCTATACTAATAGAGCCACATGCTCACCGGTTTGCCACATGCTGTAGGCCTATGGACTGAACAAGAAACCACCAAAAATTTTAACAAGTCATCGATCTCACAACACTGAGGACCAGTCATTCGAAATGACTTCTCCATGCATTTTATGCATTGGTAAAAGCACTATGATGAAAAGTGTGATATGTTTTCAGGTATCTCCTATACTAATAGAGCCACATGCTCACCGGTTTGCCACATGCTGTAGGCCTATGGACTGAACAAGAAACCACCAAAAATTTTAACCAGTCATCGTTCTCACAACACTGAGGACCAGTCATTCGAAATGACATCTCCATGCATTTTATGCATTGGTAAAAGCACTATGATGAAAAGTGTGATATGTTTTCAGGTATCTCCTATACTAATAGAGCCACATGCTCACCGGTTTGCCACATGCTGTAGGCCTATGGACTGAAAAGAAACCACCAAAAATTTTAATCAGTCATCGTTCTCACAACACTGAGGACCAGTCATTCGAAATGACTTCTCCATGCATTTTATGCATTGGTAAAAGCACTATGATGAAAAGTGTGATATGTTTTCAGGTATCTCCTATACTAATAGAGCCACATGCTCACCGGTTTGCCACATGCTGTAGGCCTATGGACTGAAAAGAAACCACCAAAAATTTTAACCAGTCATCGTTCTCACAACACTGAGGACCAGTCATTCGAAATGACTTCTCCATGCATTTTATGCATTGGTAAAAGCACTATGATGAAAAGTGTGATATGTTTTCAGGTATCTCCTATACTAATAGAGCCACATGCTCACCGGTTTGCCACATGCTGTAGGCCTATGGACTGAAAAGAAACCACCAAAAATTTTAACCAGTCATCGTTCTCACAACACTGAGGACCAGTCATTCGAAATGACTTCTCCATGCATTTTATGCATTGGTAAAAGCACTATGATGAAAAGTGTGATATGTTTTTAGGTATCTCCTATACTAATAGAGCCACATGCTCACCGGTTTGCCACATGCTGTAGGCCTATGGACTGAACAAGAAACCACCAAAAATTTTAACCAGTCATCGTTCTCACAACACTGAGGACCAGTCATTCGAAATGACTTCTCCATGCATTTTATGCATTGGTAAAAGCACTATGATGAAAAGTGTGATATGTTTTCAGGTATCTCCTATACTAATAGAGCCACATGCTCACCGGTTTGCCACATGCTGTAGGCCTATGGACTGAACAAGAAACCACCAAAAATTTTAACCAGTCATCGTTCTCACAACACTGAGGACCAGTCATTCGAAATGACTTCTCCATGCATTTTATGCATTGGTAAAAGCACTATGATGAAAAGTGTGATATGTTTTCAGGTATCTCCTATACTAATAGAGCCACATGCTCACCGGTTTGCCACATGCTGTAGGCCTATGGACTGAAAAGAAACCACCAAAAATTTTAACCAGTCATCGTTCTCACAACACTGAGGACCAGTCATTCATTCGAAATGACTTCTCCATGCATTTTATGCATTGGTAAAAGCACTATGATGAAAAGTGTGATATGTTTTCAGGTATCTCCTATACTAATAGAGCCACATGCTCACCGGTTTGCCACATGATGTAGGCCTATGGACTGAACAAGAAACCACCAAAAATTTTAACCAGTCATCGTTCTCACAACACTGAGGACCAGTCATTCGAAATGACTTCTCCATGCATTTTATGCATTGGTAAAAGCACTATGATGATAAGTGTGATGTTTTCAGGTATCTCCTATACTAATAGAGCCACATGCTCACCGGTTTGCCACATGATGTAGGCCTATGGACTGAACAAGAAACCACCAAAAATTTTAACCAGTCATCGTTCTCACAACACTGAGGACCAGTCATTCGAAATGACTTCTCCATGCATTTTATGCATTGGTAAAAGCACTATGATGAAAAGTGTGATGTTTTCAGGTATCTCCTATACTAATAGAGCCACATGCTCACCGGTTTGCCACATGATGTAGGCCTATGGACTGAACAAGAAACCACCAAAAATTTTAACCAGTCATCGTTCTCACAATACTGAGGACCAGTCATTCGAAATGACTTCTCCATGCATTTTATGCATTGGTAAAAGCACTATGATGAAAAGTGTGATATGTTTTCAGGTATCTCCTATACTAATAGAGCCACATGCTCACCGGTTTGCCACATAATGTAGGCCTATGGACTGAACAAGAAACCACCAAAAATTTTAACCAGTCATCGTTCTCACAACACTGAGGACCAGTCATTCGAAATGACTTCTCCATGCATTTTATGCATTGGTAAAAGCACTATGATGAAAAGTGTGATATGTTTTCAGGTATCTCCTATACTAATAGAGCCACATGCTCACCGGTTTGCCACATGCTCACCGGTTTGCCACATGATGTAGGCCTATGGACTGAACAAGAAACCACCAAAAATTTTAACCAGTCATCGTTCTCACAACACTGAGGACCAGTCATTCGAAATGACTTCTCCATGCATTTTATGCATTGGTAAAAGCACTATGATGAAAAGTGTGATGTTTTCAGGTATCTCCTATACTAATAGAGCCACATGCTCACCGGTTTGCCACATGATGTAGGCCTATGGACTGAACAAGAAACCACCAAAAATTTTAACCAGTCATCGTTCTCACAACACTGAGGACTAGTCATTCGAAATGACTTCTCCATGCATTTTATGCATTGGTAAAAGCACTATGATGAAAAGTGTGATATGTTTTCAGGTATCTCCAATACTAATAGAGCCACATGCTCACCGGTTTGCCACATGATGTAGGCCTATGGACTGAACAAGAAACCACCAAAAATTTTAACCAGTCATCGTTCTCACAACACTGAGGACCAGTCATTCGAAATGACTTCTCCATGCATTTTATGCATTGGTAAAAGCACTATGATGAAAAGTGTGATATGTTTTCAGGTATCTCCTATACTAATAGAGCCACATGCTCACCGGTTTGCCACATGATGTAGGCCTATGGACTGAACAAGAAACCACCAAAAATTTTAACCAGTCATCGTTCTCACAACACTGAGGACCAGTCATTCGAAATGACTTCTCCATGCATTTTATGCATTGGTAAAAGCACTATGATGAAAAGTGTGATATGTTTTCAGGTATCTCCTATACTAATAGAGCCACATGCTCACCGGTTTGCCACATAATGTAGGCCTATGGACTGAACAAGAAACCACCAAAAATTTTAACCAGTCATCGTTCTCACAACACTGAGGACCAGTCATTCGAAATGACTTCTCCATGCATTTTATGCATTGGTAAAAGCACTATGATGAAAAGTGTGATATGTTTTCAGGTATCTCCTATACTAATAGAGCCACATGCTCACCGGTTTGCCACATGATGTAGGCCTATGGACTGAACAAGAAACCACCAAAAATTTTAACCAGTCATCGTTCTCACAACACTGAGGACCAGTCATTCGAAATGACTTCTCCATGCATTTTATGCATTGGTAAAAGCACTATGATGAAAAGTGTGATATGTTTTCAGGTATCTCCTATACTAATAGAGCCACATGCTCACCGGTTTGCCACATGATGTAGGCCTATGGACTGAACAAGAAACCACCAAAAATTTTAACCAGTCATCGTTCTCACAACACTGAGGACCAGTCATTCGAAATGACTTCTCCATGCATTTTATGCATTGGTAAAAGCACTATGATGAAAAGTGTGATATGTTTTCAGGTATCTCCTATACTAATAGAGCCACATGCTCACCGGTTTGCCACATGATGTAGGCCTATGGACTGAACAAGAAGCCACCAAAAATTTTAACCAGTCATCGTTCTCACAACACTGAGGACCAGTCATTCGAAATGACTTCTCCATGCATTTTATGCATTGGTAAAAGCACTATGATGAAAAGTGTGATATGTTTTCAGGTATCTCCTATACTAATAGAGCCACATGCTCACCGGTTTGCCACATGATGTAGGCCTATGGACTGAACAAGAAACCACCAAAAATTTTAACCAGTCATCGTTCTCACAACACTGAAGACCAGTCATTCGAAATGACTTCTCCATGCATTTTATGCATTGGTAAAAGCACTATGATGAAAAGTGTGATATGTTTTCAGGTATCTCCTATACTAATAGAGCCACATGCTCACCGGTTTGCCACATGATGTAGGCCTATGGACTGAACAAGAAACCACCAAAAATTTTAACCAGTCATCGTTCTCACAAGACTGAGGACCAGTCATTCGAAATGACTTCTCCATGCATTTTATGCATTGGTAAAAGCACTATGATGAAAAGTGTGATATGTTTTCAGGTATCTCCTATACTAATAGAGCCACATGCTCACCGGTTTGCCACATGATGTAGGCCTATGGACTGAACAAGAAACCACCAAAAATTTTAACCAGTCATCGTTCTCACAACACTGAGGACCAGTCATTCGAAATGACTTCTCCATGCATTTTATGCATTGGTAAAAGCACTATGATGAAAAGTGTGATATGTTTTCAGGTATCTCCTATACTAATAGAGCCACATGCTCACCGGTTTGCCACATGATGTAGGCCTATGGACTGAACAAGAAACCACCAAAAATTTTAACCAGTCATCGTTCTCACAACACTGAGGACCAGTCATTCGAAATGACTTCTCCATGCATTTTATGCATTGGTAAAAGCACTATGATGAAAAGTGTGATATGTTTTCAGGTATCTCCTATACTAATAGAGCCACATGCTCACCGGTTTGCCACATGATGTAGGCCTATGGACTGAACAAGAAACCACCAAAAATTTTACCAGTCATCGTTCTCACAACACTGAGGACCAGTCATTCGAAATGACTTCTCCATGCATTTTATGCATTGGTAAAAGCACTATGATGAAAAGTGAGATATGTTTTCAGGTATCTCCTATACTAATAGAGCCACATGCCCACCGGTTTGCCACATGATGTAGGCCTATGGACTGAACATGAAACCACCAAAAATTTTAACCAGTCATCGTTCTCACAACACTGAGGACCAGTCATTCGAAATGACTTCTCCATGCATTTTATGCATTGGTAAAAGCACTATGATGAAAAGTGTGATATGTTTTCAGGTATCTCCTATACTAATAGAGCCACATGCTCACCGGTTTGCCACATGATGTAGGCCTATGGACTGAACAAGAAACCACCAAAAATTTTAACCAGTCATCGTTCTCACAACACTGAGGACCAGTCATTCGAAATGACTTCTCCATGCATTTTATGCATTGGTAAAAGCACTATGATGAAAAGTGTGATATGTTTTCAGGTATCTCCTATACTAATAGAGCCACATGCTCACCGGTTTGCCACATAATGTAGGCCTATGGACTGAACAAGAAACCACCAAAAATTTTAACCAGTCATCGTTCTCACAACACTGAGGACCAGTCATTCGAAATGACTTCTCCATGCATTTTATGCATTGGTAAAAGCACTATGATGAAAAGTGTGATATGTTTTCAGGTATCTCCTATACTAATAGAGCCACATGCTCACCGGTTTGCCACATGATGTAGGCCTATGGACTGAACAAGAAACCACCAAAAATTTTAACCAGTCAACGTTCTCACAACACTGAGGACCAGTCATTCGAAATGACTTCTCCATGCATTTTATGCATTGGTAAAAGCACTATGATGAAAAGTGTGATGTTTTCAGGTATCTCCTATACTAATAGAGCCACATGCTCACCGGTTTGCCACATGATGTAGGCCTATGGACTGAACAAGAAACCACCAAAAATTTTAACCAGTCATCGTTCTCACAACACTGAGGACCAGTCATTCGAAATGACTTCTCCATGCATTTTATGCATTGGTAAAAGCACTATGATGAAAAGTGTGATATGTTTTCAGGTATCTCCTATACTAATAGAGCCACATGCTCACCGGTTTGCCACATAATGTAGGCCTATGGACTGAACAAGAAACCACCAAAAATTTTAACCAGTCATCGTTCTCACAACACTGAGGACCAGTCATTCGAAATGACTTCTCCATGCATTTTATGCATTGGTAAAAGCACTATGATGAAAAGTATGATATGTTTTCAGGTATCTCCTATACTAATAGAGCCACATGCTCACCGGTTTGCCACATGATGTAGTCCTATGGACTGAACAAGAAACCACCAAAAATTTTAACCAGTCATCGTTCTCACAACACTGAGGACCAGTCATTCGAAATGACTTCTCCATGCATTTTATGCATTGGTAAAAGCACTATGATGATAAGTGTGATGTTTTCAGGTATCTCCTATACTAATAGAGCCACATGCTCACCGGTTTGCCACATGATGTAGGCCTATGGACTGAACAAGAAACCACCAAAAATTTTAACCAGTCATCGTTCTCACAACACTGAGGACCAGTCATTCGAAATGACTTCTCCATGCATTTTATGCATTGGTAAAAGCACTATGATGAAAAGTGTGATGTTTTCAGGTATCTCCTATACTAATAGAGCCACATGCTCACCGGTTTGCCACATGATGTAGGCCTATGGACTGAACAAGAAACCACCAAAAATTTTAACCAGTCATCGTTCTCACAACACTGAGGACCAGTCATTCGAAATGACTTCTCCATGCATTTTATGCATTGGTAAAAGCACTATGATGAAAAGTGTGATATGTTTTCAGGTATCTCCTATACTAATAGAGCCACATGCTCACCGGTTTGCCACATAATGTAGGCCTATGGACTGAACAAGAAACCACCAAAAATTTTAACCAGTCATCGTTCTCACAACACTGAGGACCAGTCATTCGAAATGACTTCTCCATGCATTTTATGCATTGGTAAAAGCACTATGATGAAAAGTGTGATATGTTTTCAGGTATCTCCTATACTAATAGAGCCACATGCTCACCGGTTTGCCACATGATGTAGGCCTATGGACTGAACAAGAAACCACCAAAAATTTTAACCAGTCATCGTTCTCACAACACTGAGGACCAGTCATTCGAAATGACTTCTCCATGCATTTTATGCATTGGTAAAAGCACTATGATGAAAAGTGTGATATGTTTTCAGGTATCTCCTATACTAATAGAGCCACATGCTCACCGGTTTGCCACATGATGTAGGCCTATGGACTGAACAAGAAACCACCAAAAATTTTAACCAGTCATCGTTCTCACAACACTGAGGACCAGTCATTCGAAATGACTTCTCCATGCATTTTATGCATTGGTAAAAGCACTATGATGAAAAGTGTGATATGTTTTCAGGTATCTCCTATACTAATAGAGCCACATGCTCACCGGTTTGCCACATAATGTAGGCCTATGGACTGAACAAGAAACCACCAAAAATTTTAACCAGTCATCGTTCTCACAACACTGAGGACCAGTCATTCGAAATGACTTCTCCATGCATTTTATGCATTGGTAAAAGCACTATGATGAAAAGTGTGATATGTTTTCAGGTATCTCCTATACTAATAGAGCCACATGCTCACCGGTTTGCCACATGATGTAGGCCTATGGACTGAACAAGAAACCACCAAAAATTTTAACCAGTCATCGTTCTCACAACACTGAGGACCAGTCATTCGAAATGACTTCTCCATGCATTTTATGCATTGGTAAAAGCACTATGATGAAAAGTGTGATATGTTTTCAGGTATCTCCTATACTAATAGAGCCACATGCTCACCGGTTTGCCACATGATGTAGGCCTATGGACTGAACAAGAAACCACCAAAAATTTTAACCAGTCATCGTTCTCACAACACTGAGGACCAGTCATTCGAAATGACTTCTCCATGCATTTTATGCATTGGTAAAAGCACTATGATGAAAAGTGTGATATGTTTTCAGGGATCTCCTATACTAATAGAGCCACATGCTCACCGGTTTGCCACATGATGTAGGCCTATGGACTGAACAAGAAGCCACCAAAAATTTTAACCAGTCATCGTTCTCACAACACTGAGGACCAGTCATTCGAAATGACTTCTCCATGCATTTTATGCATTGGTAAAAGCACTATGATGAAAAGTGTGATATGTTTTCAGGTATCTCCTATACTAATAGAGCCACATGCTCACCGGTTTGCCACATGATGTAGGCCTATGGACTGAACAAGAAACCACCAAAAATTTTAACCAGTCATCGTTCTCACAACACTGAAGACCAGTCATTCGAAATGACTTCTCCATGCATTTTATGCATTGGTAAAAGCACTATGATGAAAAGTGTGATATGTTTTCAGGTATCTCCTATACTAATAGAGCCACATGCTCACCGGTTTGCCACATGATGTAGGCCTATGGACTGAACAAGAAACCACCAAAAATTTTAACCAGTCATCGTTCTCACAAGACTGAGGACCAGTCATTCGAAATGACTTCTCCATGCATTTTATGCATTGGTAAAAGCACTATGATGAAAAGTGTGATATGTTTTCAGGTATCTCCTATACTAATAGAGCCACATGCTCACCGGTTTGCCACATGATGTAGGCCTATGGACTGAACAAGAAACCACCAAAAATTTTAACCAGTCATCGTTCTCACAACACTGAGGACCAGTCATTCGAAATGACTTCTCCATGCATTTTATGCATTGGTAAAAGCACTATGATGAAAAGTGTGATATGTTTTCAGGTATCTCCTATACTAATAGAGCCACATGCTCACCGGTTTGCCACATGATGTAGGCCTATGGACTGAACAAGAAACCACCAAAAATTTTAACCAGTCATCGTTCTCACAACACTGAGGACCAGTCATTCGAAATGACTTCTCCATGCATTTTATGCATTGGTAAAAGCACTATGATGAAAAGTGTGATATGTTTTCAGGTATCTCCTATACTAATAGAGCCACATGCTCACCGGTTTGCCACATGATGTAGGCCTATGGACTGAACAAGAAACCACCAAAAATTTTAACCAGTCATCGTTCTCACAACACTGAGGACCAGTCATTCGAAATGACTTCTCCATGCATTTTATGCATTGGTAAAAGCACTATGATGAAAAGTGTGATATGTTTTCAGGTATCTCCTATACTAATAGAGCCACATGCTCACCGGTTTGCCACATGATGTAGGCCTATGGACTGAACAAGAAACCACCAAAAATTTTAACCAGTCATCGTTCTCACAACACTGAGGACCAGTCATTCGAAATGACTTCTCCATGCATTTTATGCATTGGTAAAAGCACTATGATGAAAAGTGTGATATGTTTTCAGGTATCTCCTATACTAATAGAGCCACATGCTCACCGGTTTGCCACATGATGTAGGCCAATGGACTGAACAAGAAACCACCAAAAATTTTAACCAGTCATCGTTCTCACAACACTGAGGACCAGTCATTCGAATTACATAGTTACATAGTTATTAAGGTTGAAGGAAGACTATATGTCCATCTAGTTCAACCCATAGCCTAACCTAACATGCCCTAACATGTTGATCCAGAGGAAGGCAAAAAAGCCCCATGTGCAAAGAGTAAGCTCCACATTGGGGAAAAAAATTCCTTCCCGACTCCACATACGGCAATCAGACTAGTTCCCTGGATCAACGCCCTATCAAGGAATCTAGTGTATATACCCTGTAACATTATACTTTTCCAGAAAGGTATCCAGTCCCCTCTTAAATTTAAGTAATGAATCACTCATTACAACATCACACGGCAGAGAGTTCCATAGTCTCACTGCTCTTACAGTAAAGAATCCGTGTCTGTTATTATGCTTAAACCTTTTTTCCTCCAACCGCAGAGGATGCCCCCTTGTCCCTGTTTCAGGTCTATGATTAAAAAGATCATTAGAAAGGTCTTTGTACTGTCCCCTCATATATTTATACATTAAAATGAGATCACCCCTTAGTCTTCGTTTTTCCAAACTAAATAGCCCCAAGTGTAATAACCTATCTTGGTATTGCAGACCCCCCAGTCCTCTAATAACCTTGGTCGCTCTTCTCTGCACCCGCTCCAGTTCAGCTATGTCTTTCTTATACACCGGAGACCAGAACTGTGCACAGTATTCTAAGTGTGGTCGAACTAGTGACTTGTATAGAGGTAAAATTATATTCTCCTCATGAGCATCTATGCCTCTTTTAATGCATCCCATTATTTTATTTGCCTTTGTAGCAGCTGCCTGACACTGGCCACTGAATTTAAGTTTGTCATCCACCCATACACCCAGGTCTTTTTCATTGACGGTTTTGCCCAGAGTTTTAGAATTAAGCACATAATTATACATCTTATTACTTCTACCCAAGTGCATGACCTTACATTTATCCCCATTAAAGCTCATTTGCCATTTATCAGCCCAAGCTTCTAGTTTACATAAATCATCCTGTAATATAAAATTGTCCTCCTCTGTATTGATTACCCTGCAGAGTTTAGTGTCATCTGCAAATATTGAAATTCTACTCTGAATGCCCCCTACAAGGTCATTAATAAATATGTTAAAAAGAAGAGGGCCCAATACTGACCCCTGTGGTACCCCACTGCTAACCGCTACCCAGTCCGAGTGTGCTCCATTAATAACCACCCTTTGTTTCCTATCCCTGAGCCAGCTCTCAACCCACTTGCACATATTTTCCCCTATCCCCATTATTCTCATTTTATGTATCAACCTTTTGTGTGGCACCGTATCAAAAGCTTTTGAAAAGTCCATATACACTACATCCACTGGGTTCCCTTGGTCCAATCCGGAACTTACCTCTTCATAGAAACTGATCAAATTAGTCTGACATGAACGGTCCCTAGTAAACCCGTGCTGATACTGGGTCATGAGGTTATTCCTCTTCAGATACTCCAGTATAGCGTCCCTTAGGATGCCCTCCAGGATTTTACCCACAGTAGAGGTTAAGCTTACTGGCCTATAGTTTCCGAGTTCAGTTTTTGTTCCCTTTTTGAATATTGGCACCACATTTGCTATACGCCAGTCCTGTGGCACAGACCCTGTTATTATGGAGTCTTTAAAGATTAAAAATAATGGTCTATCAATGACTGTACTTAATTCCTGCAGTACTCGAGGGTGTATCCCATCCGGGCCCGGAGATTTGTCAATTTTAGTGATTTTTAGACGCCGCCGCACTTCCTGCTGGGTTAAGCAGGTGACATTTAATTGGGAATTTTTATCACTAGACATTTTGTCTGCCATGGGATTTTCTTGTGTAAATACTGATGAAAAAAAGTCATTTAGCATATTGGCTTTTTCCTCATCCTCATCCACCATCTCACCCAGACTATTTTTAAGGGGGCCAACACTATCATTTTTTAGTTTCTTACTATTTATGTAGTTAAAGAATATTTTAGGATTATTTTTACTCTCTCTGGCAATGAGTCTCTCTGTCTCAATCTTTGCTGCCTTGATTTGCTTTTTACAGAATTTATTTAATTTTCTGTATTTATTTAATGCCTCCTCACTACCTACTTCCTTTAATTCTCTAAATGCTTTCTTTTTGTCCCTTATTGCGCCCCTTACAGCTCTATTTAGCCATATTGGTTTCCTCCTATTTCTAATATGTTTATTCCCATACGGTATATACTGTGCACAGGTCCTATCCAGGATGCTAATAAACGTATCCCATTTTCTCTGTGTATTTTTGTGTCTCAGGATATCGTCCCAGTTAATTGCACCAAGATCCTCTCTCATCCGTTGGAAATTTGCCCTCCTGAAGTTTAGTGTCCTTGTAACCCCTCTACTACACATCTTTTTAAAGGATACATGAAAACTTATTATTTTGTGATCGCTATTTCCCAAGTAACCCCCAACCCTTATATTTGATATGCGGTCTGGCCTGTTGGTTAATATTAGGTCTAGCAGTGCCCCCCTTCTTGTTGGGTCCTGAACCAGTTGTGAAAGGTAATTGTCTCTCATAATTGTCAAAAACCGATTACCTTTGCTGGAACTGCAGGTTTCTGTTCCCCAATCTATTTCAGGGTAGTTGAAGTCCCCCATAATAATGACTTCTCCTTGAGTCGCAGCTTCATCTATTTGCTTTACGAGGATATTCTCCATTGCTTCCATTATTTTTGGAGATTTATAACAAACCCCTATCAGTAATTTATTATTTTTCCCCCTCCCCTTATCTCCACCCACAGGGATTCTACATTTTCATTAAATTCACCTATATTATCGCGCAGGATGGGTTTTAAGGATGATTTTACATATAGACACACCCCTCCCCCTCGCTTATCTGTACGGTCATTTCTGAACAGGCTATAGCCCTGCAAGTTAACAGCCCAGTCATGGCTCTCATCCAGCCACGTTTCAGATATCCCCACCATGTCATAATTATGCTCCAACAACATTAGTTCTAATTCGTCCATTTTGTTGGCGAGGCTTCTGGCATTAGTATACATGCACTTTATGTTCCTCTCTGTACTTCTATTTCTTAAATTATTAACTGTTCTGACCCCACCCCCCATGCCACCGCCACCCGAATTGACTTCTCCATGCATTTTATGCATTGGTAAAAGCACTATGATGAAAAGTGTGATATGTTTTCAGGTATCTCCTATACTAATAGAGCCACATGCTCACCGGTTTGCCACATGATGTAGGCCTATGGACTGAACAAGAAACCACCAAAAATTTTAACCATTCATCGTTTCTCACAACACTGAGGACCAGTCATTCGAAATGACTTCTCCATGCATTTTATGCATTGGTAAAAGCACTATGATGAAAAGTGTTTTCAGGTATCTCCTATACTAATAGAGCCACATGCTCATCGGTTTGCCACATGATGTAGGCCTATGGACTGAACAAGAAACCACCAAAAATTTTAACCAGTCATCGTTCTCACAACACTGAGGACCAGTCATTCGAAATGACTTCTCCATGCATTTTATGCATTGGTAAAAGCACTATGATGAAAAGTGTGATATGTTTTCAGGTATCTCCTATACTAATAGAGCCACATGCTCACCGGTTTGCCACATGATGTAGGCCTATGGACTGAACAAGAAACCACCAAAAATTTTAACCAGTCATCGTTCTCACAACACTGAGGACCAGTCATTCGAAATGACTTCTCCATGCATTTTATGCATTGGTAAAAGCACTATGATGAAAAGTGTGATATGTTTTCAGGTATCTCCTATACTAATAGAGCCACATGCTCACCGGTTTGCCACATGATGTAGGCCAATGGACTGAACAAGAAACCACCAAAAATTTTAACCAGTCATCGTTCTCACAACACTGAGGACCAGTCATTCGAAATGACTTCTCCATGCATTTTATGCATTGGTAAAAGCACTATGATGAAAAGGTGATATGTTTTCAGGTATCTCCTATACTAATAGAGCCACATGCTCACCGGTTTGCCACATGATGTAGGCCTATGGACTGAACAAGAAACCACCAAAAATTTTAACCAGTCATCGTTCTCACAACACTGAGGACCAGTCATTCGAAATGACTTCTCCATGCATTTTATGCATTGGTAAAAGCACTATGATGAAAAGTGTGATATGTTTTCAGGTATCTCCTATACTAATAGAGCCACATGCTCACCGGTTTGCCACATGATGTAGGCCTATGGACTGAACAAGAAACCACCAAAAATTTTAACCAGTCATCGTTCTCACAACACTGAGGACCAGTCATTCGAAATGACTTCTCCATGCATTTTATGCATTGGTAAAAGCACTATGATGAAAAGTGTGATATGTTTTCAGGTATCTCCTATACTAATAGAGCCACATGCTCACCGGTTTGCCACATGATGTAGGCCTATGGACTGAACAAGAAACCACCAAAAATTTTAACCAGTCATCGTTCTCACAACACTGAGGACCAGTCATTCGAAATGACTTCTCCATGCATTTTATGCATTGGTAAAAGCACTATGATGAAAAGTGTGATATGTTTTCAGGTATCTCCTATACTAATAGAGCCACATGCTCACCGGTTTGCCACATGATGTAGGCCTATGGACTGAACAAGAAACCACCAAAAATTTTAACCAGTCATCGTTCTCACAAGACTGAGGACCAGTCATTCGAAATGACTTCTCCATGCATTTTATGCATTGGTAAAAGCACTATGATGAAAAGTGTGATATGTTTTCAGGTATCTCCTATACTAATAGAGCCACATGCTCACCGGTTTTCCACATGATGTAGGCCTATGGACTGAACAAGAAACCACCAAAAATTTTAACCAGTCATCGTTCTCACAACACTGAGGACCAGTCATTCGAAATGACTTCTCCATGCATTTTATGCATTGGTAAAAGCACTATGATGAAAAGTGTGATATGTTTTCAGGTATCTCCTATACTAATAGAGCCACATGCTCACCGGTTTGCCACATGATGTAGGCCAATGGACTGAACAAGAAACCACCAAAAATTTTAACCAGTCATCGTTCTCACAACACTGAGGACCAGTCATTCGAATTGACTTCTCCATGCATTTTATGCATTGGTAAAAGCACTATGATGAAAAGTGTGATATGTTTTCAGGTATCTCCTATACTAATAGAGCCACATGCTCACCGGTTTGCCACATGATGTAGGCCTATGGACTGAACAAGAAACCACCAAAAATTTTAACCAGTCATCGTTTCTCACAACACTGAGGACCAGTCATTCGAAATGACTTCTCCATGCATTTTATGCATTGGTAAAAGCACTATGATGAAAAGTGTTTTCAGGTATCTCCTATACTAATAGAGCCACATGCTCATCGGTTTGCCACATGATGTAGGCCTATGGACTGAACAAGAAACCACCAAAAATTTTAACCAGTCATCGTTCTCACAACACTGAGGACCAGTCATTCGAAATGACTTCTCCATGCATTTTATGCATTGGTAAAAGCACTATGATGAAAAGTGTGATATGTTTTCAGGTATCTCCTATACTAATAGAGCCACATGCTCACCGGTTTGCCACATGATGTAGGCCTATGGACTGAACAAGAAACCACCAAAAATTTTAACCAGTCATCGTTCTCACAACACTGAGGACCAGTCATTCGAAATGACTTCTCCATGCATTTTATGCATTGGTAAAAGCACTATGATGAAAAGTGTGATATGTTTTCAGGTATCTCCTATACTAATAGAGCCACATGCTCACCGGTTTGCCACATGATGTAGGCCTATGGACTGAACAAGAAACCACCAAAAATTTTAACCAGTCATCGTTCTCACAACACTGAGGACCAGTCATTCGAAATGACTTCTCCATGCATTTTATGCATTGGTAAAAGCACTATGATGAAAAGTGTGATATGTTTTCAGGTATCTCCTATACTAATAGAGCCACATGCTCACCGGTTTGCCACATGATGTAGGCCTATGGACTGAACAAGAAACCACCAAAAATTTTAACCAGTCATCTTTCTCACAACACTGAGGACCAGTCATTCGAAATGACTTCTCCATGCATTTTATGCATTGGTAAAAGCACTATGATGAAAAGTGTGATATGTTTTCAGGTATCTCCTATACTAATAGAACCACATGCTCACCGGTTTGCCACATGATGTAGGCCTATGGACTGAACAAGAAACCACCAAAAATTTTAACCAGTCATCGTTCTCACAACACTGAGGACCAGTCATTCGAAATGACTTCTCCATTCATTTTATGCATTGGTAAAAGCACTATGATGAAAAGTGTGATATGTTTTCAGGTATCTCCTATACTAATAGAGCCACATGCTCACCGGTTTGCCACATGATGTAGGCCTATGGACTGAACAAGAAACCACCAAAAATTTTAACCAGTCATCGTTTCTCACAACACTGAGGACCAGTCATTCGAAATGACTTCTCCATGCATTTTATGCATTGGTAAAAGCACTATGATGAAAAGTGTTTTCAGGTATCTCCTATACTAATAGAGCCACATGCTCATCGGTTTGCCACATGATGTAGGCCTATGGACTGAACAAGAAACCACCAAAAATTTTAACCAGTCATCGTTCTCACAACACTGAGGACCAGTCATTCGAAATGACTTCTCCATGCATTTTATGCATTGGTAAAAGCACTATGATGAAAAGTGTGATATGTTTTCAGGTATCTCCTATACTAATAGAGCCACATGCTCACCGGTTTGCCACATGATGTAGGCCTATGGACTGAACAAGAAACCACCAAAAATTTTAACCAGTCATCGTTCTCACAACACTGAGGACCAGTCATTCGAAATGACTTCTCAATGCATTTTATGCATTGGTAAAAGCACTATGATGAAAAGTATGATATGTTTTCAGGTATCTCCTATACTAAGAGAGCCACATGCTCACCGGTTTGCCACATGATGTAGGCCTATGGACTGAACAAGAAACCACCAAAAATTTTAACCAGTCATCATTCTCACAACACTGAGGACCAGTCATTCGAAATGACTTCTCCATGCATTTTATGCATTGGTAAAAGCACTATGATGAAAAGTGTGATATGTTTTCAGGTATCTCCTATACTAATAGAGCCACATGCTCACCGGTTTGCCACATGATGTAGGCCTATGGACTGAACAAGAAACCACCAAAAATTTTAACCAGTCATCGTTCTCACAACACTGAGGACCAGTCATTCTAAATGACTTCTCCATGCATTTTATGCATTGGTAAAAGCACTATGATGAAAAGTGTGATATGTTTTCAGGTATCTCCTATACTAATAGAGCCACATGCTCACCGGTTTGCCACATGATGTAGGCCTATGGACTGAACAAGAAACCACCAAAAATTTTAACCAGTCATCGTTCTCACAACACTGAGGACCAGTCATTCGAAATGACTTCTCCATGCATTTTATGCATTGGTAAAAGCACTATGATGAAAAGTGTGATATGTTTTCAGGTATCTCCTATACTAATAGAGCCACATGCTCACCGGTTTGCCACATGATGTAGGCCAATGGACTGTACAAGAAACCACCAAAAATTTTAACCAGTCATCGTTCTCACAACACTGAGGACCAGTCATTCCAAATGACTTCTCCATGCATTTTATGCATTGGTAAAAGCACTATGATGAAAAGGTGATATGTTTTCAGGTATCTCCTATACTAATAGAGCCACATGCTCACCGGTTTGCCACATGATGTAGGCCTATGGACTGAACAAGAAACCACCAAAAATTTTAACCAGTCATCGTTCTCACAACACTGAGGACCAGTCATTCGAAATGACTTCTCCATGCATTTTATGCATTGGTAAAAGCACTATGATGAAAAGTGTGATATGTTTTCAGGTATCTCCTATACTAATAGAGCCACATGCTCACCGGTTTGCCACATGATGTAGGCCTATGGACTGAACAAGAAACCACCAAAAATTTTAACCAGTCATCGTTCTCACAACACTGAGGACTAGTCATTCGAAATGACTTCTCCATGCATTTTATGCATTGGTAAAAGCACTATGATGAAAAGTGTGATATGTTTTCAGGTATCTCCTATACTAATAGAGCCACATGCTCACCGGTTTGCCACATGATGTAGGCCTATGGACTGAACAAGAAACCACCAAAAATTTTAACCAGTCATCGTTCTCACAACACTGAGGACCAGTCATTCGAAATGACTTCTCCATGCATTTTATGCATTGGTAAAAGCACTATGATGAAAAGTGTGATATGTTTTCAGGTATCTCCTATACTAATAGAGCCACATGCTCACCGGTTTGCCACATGATGTAGGCCTATGGACTGAACAAGAAACCACCAAAAATTTTAACCAGTCATCGTTCTCACAACACTGAGGACCAGTCATTCGAAATGACTTCTCCATGCATTTTATGCATTGGTAAAAGCACTATGATGAAAAGTGTGATATGTTTTCAGGTATCTCCTATACTAATAGAGCCACATGCTTACCGGTTTGCCACATGATGTAGGCCAATGGACTGAACAAGAAACCACCAAAAATTTTAACCAGTCATCGTTCTCACAACACTGAGGACCAGTCATTCGAATTGACTTCTCCATGCATTTTATGCATTGGTAAAAGCACTATGATGAAAAGTGTGATATGTTTTCAGGTATCTCCTATACTAATAGAGCCACATGCTCACCGGTTTGCCACATGATGTAGGCCTATGGACTGAACAAGAAACCACCAAAAATTTTAACCAGTCATCGTTTCTCACAACACTGAGGACCAGTCATTCGAAATGACTTCTCCATGCATTTTATGCATTGGTAAAAGCACTATGATGAAAAGTGTTTTCAGGTATCTCCTATACTAATAGAGCCACATGCTCATCGGTCTGCCACATGATGTAGGCCTATGGACTGAACAAGAAACCACCAAAAATTTTAACCAGTCATCGTTCTCACAACACTGAGGACCAGTCATTCGAAATGACTTCTCCATGCATTTTATGCATTGGTAAAAGCACTATGATGAAAAGTGTGATATGTTTTCAGGTATCTCCTATACTAATAGAGCCACATGCTCACCGGTTTGCCACATGATGTAGGCCTATGGACTGAACAAGAAACCACCAAAAATTTTAACCAGTCATCGTTCTCACAACACTGAGGACCAGTCATTCGAAATGACTTCTCCATGCATTTTATGCATTGGTAAAAGCACTATGATGAAAAGTGTGATATGTTTTCAGGTATCTCCTATACTAATAGAGCCACATGCTCACCGGTTTGCCACATGATGTAGGCCTATGGACTGAACAAGAAACCACCAAAAATTTTAACCAGTCATCGTTCTCACAACACTGAGGACCAGTCATTCGAAATGACTTCTCCATGCATTTTATGCATTGGTAAAAGCACTATGATGAAAAGTGTGATATGTTTTCAGGTATCTCCTATACTAATAGAGCCACATGCTCACCGGTTTGCCACATGATGTAGGCCTATGGACTGAACAAGAAACCACCAAAAATTTTAACCAGTCATCTTTCTCACAACACTGAGGACTAGTCATTCGAAATGACTTCTCCATGCATTTTATGCATTGGTAAAAGCACTATGATGAAAAGTGTGATATGTTTTCAGGTATCTCCTATACTAATAGAGCCACATGCTCATCGGTTTGCCACATGATGTAGGCCTATGGACTGAACAAGAAACCACCAAAAATTTTAACCAGTCATCGTTTCTCACAATACTGAGGACCAGTCATTCGAAATGACTTCTCCATGCATTTTATGCATTGGTAAAAGCACTATGATGAAAAGTGTTTTCAGGTATCTCCTATACTAATAGAGCCACATGCTCATCGGTTTGCCACATGATGTAGGCCTATGGACTGAACAAGAAACCACCAAAAATTTTAACCAGTCATCGTTCTCACAACACTGAGGACCAGTCATTCGAAATGACTTCTCCATGCATTTTATGCATTGGTAAAAGCACTATGATGAAAAGTGTGATATGTTTTCAGGTATCTCCTATACTAATAGAGCCACATGCTCACCGGTTTGCCACATGATGTAGGCCTATGGACTGAACAAGAAACCACCAAAAATTTTAACCAGTCATCGTTCTCACAAGACTGAGGACCAGTCATTCGAAATGACTTCTCCATGCATTTTATGCATTGGTAAAAGCACTATGATGAAAAGTGTGATATGTTTTCAGGTATCTCCTATACTAATAGAGCCACATGCTCACCGGTTTGCCACATGATGTAGGCCTATGGACTGAACAAGAAACCACCAAAAATTTTAACCAGTCATCGTTCTCACAACACTGAGGACCAGTCATTCGAAATGACTTCTCCATGCATTTTATGCATTGGTAAAAGCACTATGATGAAAAGTGTGATATGTTTTCAGGTATCTCCTATACTAATAGAGCCACATGCTCACCGGTTTGCCACATGATGTAGGCCAATGGACTGAACAAGAAACCACCAAAAATTTTAACCAGTCATCGTTCTCACAACACTGAGGACCAGTCATTCGAATTGACTTCTCCATGCATTTTATGCATTGGTAAAAGCACTATGATGAAAAGTGTGATATGTTTTCAGGTATCTCCTATACTAATAGAGCCACATGCTCACCGGTTTGCCTCATGATGTAGGCCTATGGACTGAACAAGAAACCACCAAAAATTTTAACCAGTCATCGTTTCTCACAACACTGAGGACCAGTCATTCGAAATGACTTCTCCATGCATTTTATGCATTGGTAAAAGCACTATGATGAAAAGTGTTTTCAGGTATCTCCTATACTAATAGAGCCACATGCTCATCGGTTTGCCACATGATGTAGGCCTATGGACTGAACAAGAAACCACCAAAAATTTTAACCAGTCATCATTCTCACAACACTGAGGACCAGTCATTCGAAATGACTTCTCCATGCATTTTATGCATTGGTAAAAGCACTATGATGAAAAGTGTGATATGTTTTCAGGTATCTCCTATACTAATAGAGCCACATGCTCACCGGTTTGCCACATGATGTAGGCCTATGGACTGAACAAGAAACCACCAAAAATTTTAACCAGTCATCGTTCTCACAACACTGAGGACCAGTCATTCGAAATGACTTCTCCATGCATTTTATGCATTGGTAAAAGCACTATGATGAAAAGTGTGATATGTTTTCAGGTATCTCCTATACTAATAGAGCCACATGCTCACCGGTTTGCCACATGATGTAGGCCTATGGACTGAACAAGAAACCACCAAAAATTTTAATCAGTCATCGTTCTCACAACACTGAGGACCAGTCATTCGAAATGACTTCTCCATGCATTTTATGCATTGGTAAAAGCACTATGATGAAAAGTGTGATATGTTTTCAGGTATCTCCTATACTAATAGAGCCACATGCTCACCGGTTTGCCACATGATGTAGGCCTATGGACTGAACAAGAAACCACCAAAAATTTTAACCAGTCATCGTTCTCACAACACTGAGGACCAGTCATTCGAAATGACTTCTCCATGCATTTTATGCATTGGTAAAAGCACTATGATGAAAAGTGTGATATGTTTTCAGGTATCTCCTATACTAATAGAGCCACATGCTCACCGGTTTGCCACATGATGTAGGCCTATGGACTGAACAAGAAACCACCAAAAATTTTAACCAGTCATCTTTCTCACAACACTGAGGACCAGTCATTCGAAATGACTTCTCCATGCATTTTATGCATTGGTAAAAGCACTATGATGAAAAGTGTGATATGTTTTCAGGTATCTCCTATACTAATAGAGCCACATGCTCACCGGTTTGCCACATGATGTAGGCCTATGGACTGAACAAGAAACCACCAAAAATTTTAACCAGTCATCGTTCTCACAACACTGAGGACCAGTCATTCGAAATGACTTCTCCATGCATTTTATGCATTGGTAAAAGTACTATGATGAAAAGTGTGATATGTTTTCAGGTATCTCCTATACTAATAGAGCCACATGCTCACCGGTTTGCCACATGATGTAGGCCTATGGACTGAACAAGAAACCACCAAAAATTTTAACCAGTCATCGTTCTCACAACACTGAGGACCAGTCATTCGAAATGACTTCTCCATGCATTTTATGCATTGGTAAAAGCACTATGATGAAAAGTGTGATATGTTTTCAGGTATCTCCTATACTAATAGAGCCACATGCTCACCGGTTTGCCACATGATGTAGGCCTATGGACTGAACAAGAAACCACCAAAAATTTTAACCAGTCATCGTTCTCACAACACTGAGGACCAGTCATTCGAAATGACTTCTCCATGCATTTTATGCATTGGTAAAAGCACTATGATGAAAAGTGTGATATGTTTTCAGGTATCTCCTATACTAATAGAGCCACATGCTCACCGGTTTGCCACATGATGTAGGCCAATGGACTGAACAAGAAACCACCAAAAATTTTAACCAGTCATCGTTCTCACAACACTGAGGACCAGTCATTCGAATTGACTTCTCCATGCATTTTATGCATTGGTAAAAGCACTATGATGAAAAGTGTGATATGTTTTCAGGTATCTCCTATACTAATAGAGCCACATGCTCACCGGTTTGCCACATGATGTAGGCCTATGGACTGAACAAGAAACCACCAAAAATTTTAACCAGTCATCGTTTCTCACAACACTGAGGACCAGTCATTCGAAATGACTTCTCCATGCATTTTATGCATTGGTAAAAGCACTATGATGAAAAGTGTTTTCAGGTATCTCCTATACTAATAGAGCCACATGCTCATCGGTTTGCCACATGATGTAGGCCTATGGACTGAACAAGAAACCACCAAAAATTTTAACCAGTCATCGTTCTCACAACACTGAGGACCAGTCATTCGAAATGACTTCTCCATGCATTTTATGCATTGGTAAAAGCACTATGATGAAAAGTGTGATATATTTTCAGGTATCTCCTATACTAATAGAGCCACATGCTCACCGGTTTGCCACATGATGTAGGCCTATGGACTGAACAAGAAACCACCAAAAATTTTAACCAGTCATCGTTCTCACAACACTGAGGACCAGTCATTCGAAATGACTTCTCCATGCATTTTATGCATTGGTAAAAGCACTATGATGAAAAGTGTGATATGTTTTCAGGTATCTCCTATACTAATAGAGCCACATGCTCACCGATTTGCCACATGATGTAGGCCTATGGACTGAACAAGAAACCACCAAAAATTTTAACCAGTCATCGTTCTCACAACACTGAGGACCAGTCATTCGAAATGACTTCTCCATGCATTTTATGCATTGGTAAAAGCACTATGATGAAAAGTGTGATATGTTTTCAGGTATCTCCTATACTAATAGAGCCACATGCTCACCGGTTTGCCACATGATGTAGGCCAATGGACTGAACAAGAAACCACCAAAAATTTTAACCAGTCATCGTTCTCACAACACTGAGGACCAGTCATTCGAATTGACTTCTCCATGCATTTTATGCATTGGTAAAAGCACTATGATGAAAAGTGTGATATGTAGTGTTGAGCGATACCTTCCGATATCGGAAAGTATCGGTATCGGTTTGGATCGGCCGATATTCAAAAAATATCGGATATCGCCGATACCGATACCCGATCCCAATGCAAGTCAATGGGACCAAAATATCGGAATTAAAATAAACCCTTTCTTTCCTTGTAGGTTCATTCTACATGAAGGAAAACAACTAAGAATAATGCCGGATGTATTTGGGGAGGTGGCGGAGACATTAAAGTCATAGAGGTTTATCCCAATCAAATAGAATAGCATGTTTTTTGTTTTTTTTTAAGACGTTCGGAGTGACAAAGATATTGACTATGTAAATTTTTTTTTTATTTTGTCAGATATTGATGTTTCACTATTCCACGCCCTTCCCCTTCTTTTTTTTCTTTTTTTTTTTCTTTTCCCACACTTTCATCTTCATCATCATCAGCATCTTTGACATCAACTTCTTCACCTTATTCATCTTCTTCTTCATCTTCTACCTATTTTTTTTTTTTATTACATTCTTCATATTCATTTTATTCAACTATTATTATTCTTCTTATTCTACATAGTCTTTTTATTCCACTGTTATTATTCTTCCTATTCTACTTCTTCATCATATTCTCATTTGTGACAGGCATTCCCGTAGTTGTTATCTATAAAAGTTTGAAGATTACACCTTCCGTTCTGCCAGTCACAAAAGTTACATTTGTCCGCGTTCAGTTTGGCCTGCAGCATCAGGCTTTATCCAGGGGCACCACGAGGAGGAACGGACTCACCCCCATACACTGCTTAGTCTTCTTCTGCATATAATTTAGATAATATCTTTTGCTCTGATATTAAGTCTTATGCTTAATGTTCTTCTGCTCTTTGTTCTGCAGCCTCTTGTTCTTCTGCTTCTCGGTCTTCCATGTTGTCGTCTCCAGGGTCGTCGTCTCCAGTGTCGTCATCTCCGCCGTCGTCGTCTCCGCCGTCGTCGTCGTCGTCATCGGGGTGGTCTTCCGTGTCGTCGTCATCGTGGTGGTCTTCCGGGTCGTCGACGTTAGGGTCTTCAACTTGGAAATGTAGCAGAAGGTACAAGAAGGCTGAGAAAATGCCAAGAACCAGCTGATGGAACTGGAACTCGGATGGCTACCCGAAGGTTCAAGAGCCTATGGAACTACCGAGGACCAGCTGACGTTACTGGAACCCGGTTACTAAGCAGGAGGTACCCGTGCTAAAAAGCACTACCAAGGACCGCCTGACGTTGACGGAACTCGGATACCCAGAAGGAGGCACCTAAGCCAAAGGCTCTGCCCGGAACCAGCTGACGTTACTGGAACCAGGATGGGGAGCAGAAGGTACAAGAGCAAAAGACACTGCCGAGAACCAGCTGACGGTACTGGAACCCGGATGGGTAGCCGAAGGTCCAAGAGCCAATGGAACTACCGAGGACCAGCTGACGTTACTGGAACCCGGTTACTAAGCAGGAGGTACCCGTGCCTGAAAGCACTACCAAGGACCACCTGACGTTGGTGGAACTTGGATACCCAGAAGGAGGCACCTAAGCCAAAGGCTCTGCCCGGAACCAGCTGACGGTACTGGAACCAGGATGGGGAGCAGAAGGTACAAGAGCAAAAGACACTGCCGAGAACCAGCTGACGGTGCTGGAACCAGGTGGTGGACCCGAAGGCCCACAGGAGAGGAGAGAACAGCTAGGCCGCGAGGCAGCCGCAGTTACCGAACCCCAACAGTCCTACAGGGGGAGCTGGGCCTACTGGCACTACAGAACCAGCCTTGACTACCAGTTCACGCAGCCCACATAGGAAGCTCCTAAACTGGAGGCACCCTGGAGTTGGCTAACCCGACCGCACCACGACGAGGCAAGCATAGGTGTCTCAGTGAGCTTGACACAACCCGGAAACAGCTGACGGTGCTGAAACCAGGCTTGGCACGAGGGAGTACCTGTGACAAAAACACTGCCGAGAACCAGCTGGCGGTGCTGGAACCCGGATGCGTTGCCCCAGTGTGCAAGAGCCAATGGCACGACCGAGGACCAGCTGACGGTGCTGGAACCCGGTTACTAAGCTGTAGGTGCCCGCGCTTAAAAGCACTACCAAGGACCGCCTGGCGTTGGCGGAACTCGGATACCCAGGAGGAGGCACCTAAGCCAAAGGCTCGGCCCGGAACCAGCTGACGGTGCTGGAACCAGGTGGTGGACCCGAAGGTCCACAGGAGAGGAGAGAACAGCTAGGCCGCGAGGCAGCCGCAGTTACCGAACCCCAACAGTCCTACAGGGGGAGCTGGGCCTACTGGCACTACAGAACCAGCCTTGACTACCAGTTCACGCAGCCCACATAGGAAGCTCCTAAACTGGAGGCACCCTGGAGTTGGCTAACCCGACCGCACCACGACGAGGCAAGCATAGGTGTCTCAGTGAGCTTGACACAACCCGGAAACAGCTGACGGTGCTGAAACCAGGCTTGGCACGAGGGAGTACCTGTGACAAAAACACTGCCGAGAACCAGCTGGCGGTGCTGGAACCCGGATGCGTTGCCCCAGTGTGCAAGAGCCAATGGCACGACCGAGGACCAGCTGACGGTGCTGGAACCCGGTTACTAAGCTGTAGGTGCCCGCGCTTAAAAGCACTACCAAGGACCGCCTGGCGTTGGCGGAACTCGGATACCCAGGAGGAGGCACCTAAGCCAAAGGCTCGGCCCGGAACCAGCTGACGGTGCTGGAACCAGGTGGTGGACCCGAAGGCCCACAGGAGAGGAGAGAACAGCTAGGCCGCGAGGCAGCCGCAGTTACCGAACCCCAACAGTCCTACAGGGGGAGCTGGGCCTACTGGCACTACAGAACCAGCCTTGACTACCAGTTCACGCAGCCCACATAGGAAGCTCCTAAACTGGAGGCACCCTGGAGTTGGCTAACTCGACCGCACCACGACGGGGCAAGCATAGGCGTCTCAGTGAAGTTGACACAACCCGGAAACAGCTGACGGTGCTGAAACCAGGCTTGGCACGAGGGAGTACCTGTGACAAGAACACTGCCGAGAACCAGCTGGCGGTGCTGGAACCAGGTGGTGGACCCGAAGGCCCACAGGAGAGGAGAGAACAGCTAGGCCGCGAGGCAGCCGCAGTTACCGAACCCCAACAGTCCTACAGGGGGAGCTGGGCCTACTGGCACTACATAACCAGCCTTGACTACCAGTTCACGCAGCCCACATAGGAAGCTCCTAAACTGGAGGCACCCTGGAGTTGGCTAACTCGACCGCACCACGACGGGGCAAGCATAGGCGTCTTAGTGAAGTTGACACAACCCGGAAACAGCTGACGGTGCTGAAACCAGGCTTGGCACGAGGGAGTACCTGTGACAAGAACACTGCCGAGAACCAGCTGGCGGTGCTGGAACCCGGATGCGTTGCCCCAGTGTGCAAGAGCCAATGGCACGACCGAGGACCAGCTGACGGTGCTGGAACCCGGTTACTAAGCTGTAGGTGCCCGCGCTTAAAAGCACTACCAAGGACCGCCTGGCGTTGGCGGAACTCGGATACCCAGGAGGAGGCACCTAAGCCAAAGGCTCGGCCCGGAACCAGCTGACGGTGCTGGAACCAGGTGGTGGACCCCAAGGCCCACAGGAGAGGAGAGAACAGCTAGGCCGCGAGGCAGCCGCAGTTACCGAACCCCAACAGTCCTACAGGGGGAGCTGGGCCTACTGGCACTACAGAACCAGCCTTGACTACCAGTTCACGCAGCCCACATAGGAAGCTCCTAAACTGGAGGCACCCTGGAGTTGGCTAACCCGACCGCACCACGACGAGGCAAGCATAGGTGTCTCAGTGAGCTTGACACAACCCGGAAACAGCTGACGGTGCTGAAACCAGGCTTGGCAAGAGGGAATACCTGTGACAAAAACACTGCCGAGAACCAGCTGGCGGTGCTGGAACCCGGATGCGTTGCCCCAGTGTGCAAGAGCCAATGGCACGACCGAGGACCAGCTGACGGTGCTGGAACCCGGTTACTAAGCTGTAGGTGCCCGCGCTTAAAAGCACTACCAAGGACCGCCTGGCGTTGGCGGAACTCGGATACCCAGGAGGAGGCACCTAAGCCAAAGGCTCGGCCCGGAACCAGCTGACGGTGCTGGAACCAGGTGGTGGACCCGAAGGTCCACAGGAGAGGAGAGAACAGCTAGGCCGCGAGGCAGCCGCAGTTACCGAACCCCAACAGTCCTACAGGGGGAGCTGGGCCTACTGGCACTACAGAACCAGCCTTGACTACCAGTTCACGCAGCCCACATAGGAAGCTCCTAAACTGGAGGCACCCTGGAGTTGGCTAACCCGACCGCACCACGACGAGGCAAGCATAGGTGTCTCAGTGAGCTTGACACAACCCGGAAACAGCTGACGGTGCTGAAACCAGGCTTGGCACGAGGGAGTACCTGTGACAAAAACACTGCCGAGAACCAGCTGGCGGTGCTGGAACCCGGATGCGTTGCCCCAGTGTGCAAGAGCCAATGGCACGACCGAGGACCAGCTGACGGTGCTGGAACCCGGTTACTAAGCTGTAGGTGCCCGCGCTTAAAAGCACTACCAAGGACCGCCTGGCGTTGGCGGAACTCGGATACCCAGGAGGAGGCACCTAAGCCAAAGGCTCGGCCCGGAACCAGCTGACGGTGCTGGAACCAGGTGGTGGACCCCAAGGCCCACAGGAGAGGAGAGAACAGCTAGGCCGCGAGGCAGCCGCAGTTACCGAACCCCAACAGTCCTACAGGGGGAGCTGGGCCTACTGGCACTACAGAACCAGCCTTGACTACCAGTTCACGCAGCCCACATAGGAAGCTCCTAAACTGGAGGCACCCTGGAGTTGGCTAACCCGACCGCACCACGACGAGGCAAGCATAGGTGTCTCAGTGAGCTTGACACAACCCGGAAACAGCTGACGGTGCTGAAACCAGGCTTGGCACGAGGGAGTACCTGTGACAAAAACACTGCCGAGAACCAGCTGGCGGTGCTGGAACCCGGATGCGTTGCCCCAGTGTGCAAGAGCCAATGGCACGACCGAGGACCAGCTGACGGTGCTGGAACCCGGTTACTAAGCTGTAGGTGCCCGCGCTTAAAAGCACTACCAAGGACCGCCTGGCGTTGGCGGAACTCGGATACCCAGGAGGAGGCACCTAAGCCAAAGGCTCGGCCCGGAACCAGCTGACGGTGCTGGAACCAGGTGGTGGACCCGAAGGTCCACAGGAGAGGAGAGAACAGCTAGGCCGCGAGGCAGCCGCAGTTACCGAACCCCAACAGTCCTACAGGGGGAGCTGGGCCTACTGGCACTACAGAACCAGCCTTGACTACCAGTTCACGCAGCCCACATAGGAAGCTCCTAAACTGGAGGCACCCTGGAGTTGGCTAACCCGACCGCACCACGACGAGGCAAGCATAGGTGTCTCAGTGAGCTTGACACAACCCGGAAACAGCTGACGGTGCTGAAACCAGGCTTGGCACGAGGGAGTACCTGTGACAAAAACACTGCCGAGAACCAGCTGGCGGTGCTGGAACCCGGATGCGTTGCCCCAGTGTGCAAGAGCCAATGGCACGACCGAGGACCAGCTGACGGTGCTGGAACCCGGTTACTAAGCTGTAGGTGCCCGCGCTTAAAAGCACTACCAAGGACCGCCTGGCGTTGGCGGAACTCGGATACCCAGGAGGAGGCACCTAAGCCAAAGGCTCGGCCCGGAACCAGCTGACGGTGCTGGAACCAGGTGGTGGACCCCAAGGCCCACAGGAGAGGAGAGAACAGCTAGGCCGCGAGGCAGCCGCAGTTACCGAACCCCAACAGTCCTACAGGGGGAGCTGGGCCTACTGGCACTACAGAACCAGCCTTGACTACCAGTTCACGCAGCCCACATAGGAAGCTCCTAAACTGGAGGCACCCTGGAGTTGGCTAACCCGACCGCACCACGACGAGGCAAGCATAGGTGTCTCAGTGAGCTTGACACAACCCGGAAACAGCTGACGGTGCTGAAACCAGGCTTGGCACGAGGGAGTACCTGTGACAAAAACACTGCCGAGAACCAGCTGGCGGTGCTGGAACCCGGATGCGTTGCCCCAGTGTGCAAGAGCCAATGGCACGACCGAGGACCAGCTGACGGTGCTGGAACCCGGTTACTAAGCTGTAGGTGCCCGCGCTTAAAAGCACTACCAAGGACCGCCTGGCGTTGGCGGAACTCGGATACCCAGGAGGAGGCACCTAAGCCAAAGGCTCGGCCCGGAACCAGCTGACGGTGCTGGAACCAGGTGGTGGACCCGAAGGTCCACAGGAGAGGAGAGAACAGCTAGGCCGCGAGGCAGCCGCAGTTACCGAACCCCAACAGTCCTACAGGGGGAGCTGGGCCTACTGGCACTACAGAACCAGCCTTGACTACCAGTTCACGCAGCCCACATAGGAAGCTCCTAAACTGGAGGCACCCTGGAGTTGGCTAACCCGACCGCACCACGACGAGGCAAGCATAGGTGTCTCAGTGAGCTTGACACAACCCGGAAACAGCTGATGGTGCTGAAACCAGGCTTGGCACGAGGGAGTACCTGTGACAAAAACACTGCCGAGAACCAGCTGGCGGTGCTGGAACCCGGATGCGTTGCCCCAGTGTGCAAGAGCCAATGGCACGACCGAGGACCAGCTGACGGTGCTGGAACCCGGTTACTAAGCTGTAGGTGCCCGCGCTTAAAAGCACTACCAAGGACCGCCTGGCGTTGGCGGAACTCGGATACCCAGGAGGAGGCACCTAAGCCAAAGGCTCGGCCCGGAACCAGCTGACGGTGCTGGAACCAGGTGGTGGACCCGAAGGCCCACAGGAGAGGAGAGAACAGCTAGGCCGCGAGGCAGCCGCAGTTACCGAACCCCAACAGTCCTACAGGGGGAGCTGGGCCTACTGGCACTACAGAACCAGCCTTGACTACCAGTTCACGCAGCCCACATAGGAAGCTCCTAAACTGGAGGCACCCTGGAGTTGGCTAACCCGACCGCACCACGACGAGGCAAGCATAGGTGTCTCAGTGAGCTTGACACAACCCGGAAACAGCTGACGGTGCTGAAACCAGGCTTGGCACGAGGGAGTACCTGTGACAAAAACACTGCCGAGAACCAGCTGGCGGTGCTGGAACCCGGATGCGTTGCCCCAGTGTGCAAGAGCCAATGGCACGACCGAGGACCAGCTGACGGTGCTGGAACCCGGTTACTAAGCTGTAGGTGCCCGCGCTTAAAAGCACTACCAAGGACCGCCTGGCGTTGGCGGAACTCGGATACCCAGGAGGAGGCACCTAAGCCAAAGGCTCGGCCCGGAACCAGCTGACGGTGCTGGAACCAGGTGGTGGACCCGAAGGTCCACAGGAGAGGAGAGAACAGCTAGGCCGCGAGGCAGCCGCAGTTACCGAACCCCAACAGTCCTACAGGGGGAGCTGGGCCTACTGGCACTACAGAACCAGCCTTGACTACCAGTTCACGCAGCCCACATAGGAAGCTCCTAAACTGGAGGCACCCTGGAGTTGGCTAACCCGACCGCACCACGACGAGGCAAGCATAGGTGTCTCAGTGAGCTTGACACAACCCGGAAACAGCTGACGGTGCTGAAACCAGGCTTGGCACGAGGGAGTACCTGTGACAAGAACACTGCCGAGAACCAGCTGGCGGTGCTGGAACCCGGATGCGTTGCCCCAGTGTGCAAGAGCCAATGGCACGACCGAGGACCAGCTGACGGTGCTGGAACCCGGTTACTAAGCTGTAGGTGCCCGCGCTTAAAAGCACTACCAAGGACCGCCTGGCGTTGGCGGAACTCGGATACCCAGGAGGAGGCACCTAAGCCAAAGGCTCGGCCCGGAACCAGCTGACGGTGCTGGAACCAGGTGGTGGACCCCAAGGCCCACAGGAGAGGAGAGAACAGCTAGGCCGCGAGGCAGCCGCAGTTACCGAACCCCAACAGTCCTACAGGGGGAGCTGGGCCTACTGGCACTACAGAACCAGCCTTGACTACCAGTTCACGCAGCCCACATAGGAAGCTCCTAAACTGGAGGCACCCTGGAGTTGGCTAACCCGACCGCACCACGACGAGGCAAGCATAGGTGTCTCAGTGAGCTTGACACAACCCGGAAACAGCTGACGGTGCTGAAACCAGGCTTGGCACGAGGGAGTACCTGTGACAAGAACACTGCCGAGAACCAGCTGGCGGTGCTGGAACCCGGATGCGTTGCCCCAGTGTGCAAGAGCCAATGGCACGACCGAGGACCAGCTGACGGTGCTGGAACCCGGTTACTAAGCTGTAGGTGCCCGCGCTTAAAAGCACTACCAAGGACCGCCTGGCGTTGGCGGAACTCGGATACCCAGGAGGAGGCACCTAAGCCAAAGGCTCGGCCCGGAACCAGCTGACGGTGCTGGAACCAGGTGGTGGACCCGAAGGTCCACAGGAGAGGAGAGAACAGCTAGGCCGCGAGGCAGCCGCAGTTACCGAACCCCAACAGTCCTACAGGGGGAGCTGGGCCTACTGGCACTACAGAACCAGCCTTGACTACCAGTTCACGCAGCCCACATAGGAAGCTCCTAAACTGGAGGCACCCTGGAGTTGGCTAACTCGACCGCACCACGACGGGGCAAGCATAGGCGTCTCAGTGAAGTTGACACAACCCGGAAACAGCTGACGGTGCTGAAACCAGGCTTGGCACGAGGGAGTACCTGTGACAAGAACACTGCCGAGAACCAGCTGTCGGTGCTGGAACCCGGATGCGTTGCCCCAGTGTGCAAGAGCCAATGGCACGACCGAGGACCAGCTGACGGTGCTGGAACCCGGTTACTAAGCTGTAGGTGCCCGCGCTTAAAAGCACTACCAAGGACCGCCTGGCGTTGGCGGAACTCGGATACCCAGGAGGAGGCACCTAAGCCAAAGGCTCGGCCCGGAACCAGCTGACGGTGCTGGAACCAGGTGGTGGACCCGAAGGTCCACAGGAGAGGAGAGAACAGCTAGGCCGCGAGGCAGCCGCAGTTACCGAACCCCAACAGTCCTACAGGGGGAGCTGGGCCTACTGGCACTACAGAACCAGCCTTGACTACCAGTTCACGCAGCCCACATAGGAAGCTCCTAAACTGGAGGCACCCTGGAGTTGGCTAACCCGACCGCACCACGACGAGGCAAGCATAGGTGTCTCAGTGAGCTTGACACAACCCGGAAACAGCTGACGGTGCTGAAACCAGGCTTGGCACGAGGGAGTACCTGTGACAAGAACACTGCCGAGAACCAGCTGGCGGTGCTGGAACACGGATGCGTTGCCTTGCCTATTAAAGATTGTCTTCCTAGAGCCCCAACTAGCGGTGTTGGAGCAAAGGGTAAGCAGGGGGAGATGAGTGTAGGCCGAAGCCTGCACTGGAGGCAGCTTTCTGTCTGCGTTGCGTTTGCAGGACACTTTGCCGGCTACACACTGGGGGAACAGCTGGCGTTGCTGAACCCCACTAACACAATGGCGTGTGTTTTTCTCTGTGCAGCTAGCACTTGCGGGCAAAAACTAGCGATGTTAGAGCCCGTGTTGAAGCAGGAGGAGGAGGAGAGGAGCAGAGTGTAGGCCGAAGCTTAGTTGAACCAATTTCAAAGGAAACCTTTAACCCCCCCCTCAGGTGTTACAAAGTACAAGAGACACACCTTGTGCAGTATTAATGCTGCACAAGTGAAAGGTTGCTCTATTAATTTGTCTACTTGCACACGCTGAATGAAAGACATACACAATTTACCCCATTCTACAGTCAAACTGTAGTGGATGCGTGACTTGGTTTTTTGATGAGACGCAGCACAGGTGTCCAAAATAACGCCTTGGTGCTTGGAGCAGCTTCCTGAGCGTTGTTATTTGCTGTACAGGAGTCTGCGCTCTTGTGTTATCCCTTGGCAATGCCCTGTTAGCGCTGCCCATCTTATGACATCATTTCATGTTGGCCGGTGCGGTTAACGATGGCCATAAATCCCAGACCCACAGTGTCTTTTCATAAAGCCACACTGCGGTGCTGGGATTCGTGGCCTTGAGCAGTAAATATTTTGGCCGCTCACACACGTCCTTACACCTGCTTCAGACTGGGCGGCCTCTGCTGATCCCTTCTCGCATGCCGCGGCCATGAGGCTGCACAGTCTGAAGAAGGCTGAAGGAGATGAGTTAAGACAGGCGAAGATATGCACTGCTCGTGCCCATCAATCACACCCTCGCAGTCAAAATAATTAAGACAACGAGGAGCATTTTATTCAGGCAGGGCGGACGAACAGGCGCAAGTAGCCAACCAATGATGTCAGAAGACGGGAAGCGCTACCAAGGGGGGTGCTGCGTATCATTAGAAAGGAAAGTCACACCTCAGGGACAGTGGAATGGTCTCAAAGAGACACATTTTGTACGTGTTGAGTTCCACGTGGGCAAGGAGAAAACATCAGCCACCTTGTACAAATGCAGCAGTACTGCTGTACAAGGTGGCTGTTATACATAGAAACACCTGGGGGTGGGGGCCAGGCTCCCTTCAATTTCAGTTCATGTGCCTGCGTGGCGTTTGCAGGTCACGTTGCAAGCTGCACAGCAGGGGAACAGCTGGCGGTGCTGAACCCCACTAACACATTGGCTGGTGTTTTTCTCTGTGCAGCTAGCATTTCCGGGCAAAAACTAGCGGTGTTTGAGCCCAGGGTCAGCAGGAGGAGGAGGAGAGGAGCAAAGTGTAGGCCGAAGCCTGCACTGGTGGCAGCTTTTGGTCGGTTGTGCCAGCGTGGCTTGTGCTGGACACGATGCCGGCTACACAGCGGGGGAACAGCTGGCGGTGCTGAACCCCACTAACACATTGGCTGGTGTTTTTCTCTGTGCAGCTAGCATTTCCGGGCAAAAACTAGCGGTGTTTGAGCCCAGGGTCAGCAGGAGGAGGAGGAGAGGAGCAAAGTGTAGGCCGAAGCCTGCACTGGTGGCAGCTTTTGGTCGGTTGTGCCAGCGTGGCTTGTGCTGGACACGATGCCGGCTACACAGCGGGGGAACAGCTGGCGTTGCTGAACCCCACTAACACATTGGCTGGTGTTTTTCTCTGTGCAGCTAGCATTTCCGGGCAAAAACTAGCGGTGTTTGAGCCCAGGGTCAGCAGGAGGAGGAGGAGAGGAGCAAAGTGTAGGCCGAAGCCTGCACTGGTGGCAGCTTTTGGTCGGTTGTGCCAGCGTGGCTTGTGCTGGACACGATGCCGGCTACACAGCGGGGGAACAGCTGGCGTTGCTGAACCCCACTAACACATTGGCTGGTGTTTTTCTCTGTGCAGCTAGCATTTCCGGGCATAAACTAGCGTTGTTAGAGCCCAGGGTCAGCAGGAGGAGGAGAGGAGCAGAGTGTAGGCCGAAGCCTAGTTGAACCAATTTCAAAGGTTACCTTTAACCCCCCCTCAGGTGTTACAAAGAACAAGAGCCACTCCTTCTGCAGCATTAATGCTGCACAAGTAAAAGGTTGCTCTATTAATTTGTCTACTTGCACAAGCTGAATGCAACACGTAGACTATTTAGCCCATTATACTGTTTAACAGTAGTGGAGGCGTGACTTGTCTTTTTAAAGAAAAGCAGCACAGGTGTCGAAAACAACACCTTTTTGCATGGGCGCAGCTTCCTGAGCGTTGTTAGTTGCTGTACAGGAGTCTGCGCTCTTGTGATCCTTTGGCCATGCGCTGTGAGCGCTTCCTGTCTTATGACCTCATTTCATGTTGGCCGTTGCGGTTAGCGATGGACATGAATCCCAGACCCACAGTGTGTTTTTAAAAAATCACACTGCGGTGCTGGGATTCGTGCCCTGGTGCAGTAAATATGTTTGCCGCTCACACATGTCCTTACACCTGCTTCAGACTGGACGGCCTCATCTGATCCCTTATCGCCTGCCGAGGCCATGAGGACACCCAGTCTGAAGAAGGCGGAAGGAGATGAGTGAACACAGGCAAACATATGCACTGCACATGCCCATCAATCACACCCTCGCTGTCCAAAAAAATAAGACACCGAGGGGCGTTGTTTCGAGCAGGGGAGATGCACAGGCGCAGCCAGCTAACCAATGATGTCAAAAGACGGGCAGCGCTAACAAGGGTGGTGCTGCGTGTCATTACAAAGGAAAGTCACACCTCAGGGACATTGTAATGGTCTCTAATGAGAAACATTTTCTACGTGTTGAGTTCCACGTGGGCAAGGAGAAAAAGTCAGCCACCTTGTACAAATGCAGCAGTACTGCTGTACAAGGTGGCTGTTATACATAGAAACACCTGTGGGTGGGGGGCAGGCTCCCTTCAATTTCAGTTCATGTGCCTGCGTGGCGTTTGCAGGTCACGTTGCAAGCTACACAGCAGGGGAACAGCTGGCGTTGCTGAACCCCACTGACACATTGACTGGTGTTTTTCTCTGTGCAGATTGCATGTCCGGGCAAAAACTAGCGGTGTTAGAGCCCAGGGTCAGCAGGAGGAGGAGGAGAGGAGCAAAGTGTAGGCCGAAGCCTGCACTGGTGGCAGCTTTTGGTCGGTTGTGCCAGCGTGGCTTGTGCTGGACACGATGCCGGCTACACAGCGGGGGAACAGCTGGCGGTGCTGAACCCCACTAACACATTGGCTGGTGTTTTTCTCTGTGCAGCTAGCATTTCCGGGCAAAAACTAGCGGTGTTTGAGCCCAGGGTCAGCAGGAGGAGTAGAGGAGCAGAGTGTAGGCCGAAGCCTAGTTGAACCAATTTCAAAGGTTACCTTTAACCCCCCCCCTCAGGTGTTGCAAGGTACAAGAGCCACACCTTGAACAGCATTAATGATGCACAAGTCAAAGGTTGCTCTATTTAATTTTGCTCCTTGCACACGCTGAATTAAACACGTACACTATTTAGCCCATTATACTGTCAAACAGTAGTGGAGGCGTGACTACTAGTCTTTTTAAGGTGACGCAGCACAGGTGTACAAATTTACACCTAGGTGCTGTGCGCAGATTCCTTACCGTTGTTATTTGCAGTACAGGAAACTGCGCTCTTGTGTTATCCCTTGGCAATACCCTGTTAGTGCAGGCCGTCTCATGACCTCATTTCATGTTGGCCGCTGCGGTTAACGATGGCCATAAATCCCAGACCCACAGTGGCTTTTCATAAAGTCACACTGCGGTGCTGGGATTCGTGGCCTTGTGCAGTAAATATGTTCGCCGCTCACACATGTCCTTACACCTGCTTCAGACTGGGCGGCCTCAGCTGATCCCTTATCGCATGCCGCGGCCATGAGGCCGCACAGTCAGAAGAAGGCGGAAGGAGGGGAGTGAAGACAGGGGAACATATGCACTGCTCGTGCCCATCAATCACACCCTCGCAGTCAAAATATATGAGACAACGGGGGGCGTTGTGTCGGGCAGGGGGACGCACAGGCACAGCCAGCCAACCAATGATGTCAGGAGACGGGCAGCGCTAACAATGGGGGTGCTGCGTGTCATTAAAAAGGAAAGTCACACCTCAGGGACATTGTAATGGTCTGTAATGAGACACATTTTGTACTTGTTGAGTTCCACGTGTGCAAGGAGAAAAAGTCAGCCACCTTGTACAAATGCAGCAGTACTGCTGTACAAGGTGGCTGTTATACATAGAAACACCTGGGGGGGTGGGGGGCAGGCTCCCTTCAATTTCAGTTCATGTGCCTGCGTGGCGTTTGCAGGACACGTTGCCAGCTACACAGCAGGGGAACAGCTGGCGGTGCTGAACCCCACTAACACATTGGCTGGTGTTTATCTCTGTGCAGCTAGCATGTCCGGGCAGAAACTGGCGTTGTTTGAGCCCAGGGTCAGCAGGAGGAGGAGAGGAGCAAAGTGTAGGCCGAAGCCTGCACTGGTGGCAGCTTTTGGTCAGTTGTGCCAGCGTGGCTTGTGCTGGACACGTTGCCGACTACACAGCAGGGGAACAGCTGGCGTTGCTGAACCCCACTAACACATTGGCTGGTGTTTTTCTCTGTGCAGCTAGCCGTTCCGGGCAAAAACTAGCGGTGTTTGAGCCCAGGGTCAGCAGGAGGAGTAGAGGAGCAGAGTGTAGGCCGAAGCCTAGTTGAACCAATTTCAAAGGTTACCTTTAACCCCCCCCCTCAGGTGTTGCAAGGTACAAGAGCCACACCTTGAACAGCATTAATGATGCACAAGTCAAAGGTTGCTCTATTTAATTTTGCTCCTTGCACACGCTGAATTAAACACGTACACTATTTAGCCCATTATACTGTCAAACAGTAGTGGAGGCGTGACTACTAGTCTTTTTAAGGAGACGCAGCACAGGTGTACAAATTTACACCTAGGTGCTGTGCGCAGATTCCTTACCGTTGTTATTTGCAGTACAGGAAACTGCGCTCTTGTGTTATCCCTTGGCAATACCCTGTTAGTGCAGGCCGTCTCATGACCTCATTTCATGTTGGCCGCTGCGGTTAACGATGGCCATAAATCCCAGACCCACAGTGGCTTTTCATAAAGTCACACTGCGGTGCTGGGATTCGTGGCCTTGTGCAGTAAATATGTTCGCCGCTCACACATGTCCTTACACCTGCTTCAGACTGGGCGGCCTCAGCTGATCCCTTATCGCATGCCGCGGCCATGAGGCCGCACAGTCAGAAGAAGGCGGAAGGAGGGGAGTGAAGACAGGGGAACATATGCACTGCTCGTGCCCATCAATCACACCCTCGCAGTCAAAATATATGAGACAACGGGGGGCGTTGTGTCGGGCAGGGGGACGCACAGGCACAGCCAGCCAACCAATGATGTCAGGAGACGGGCAGCGCTAACAATGGGGGTGCTGCGTGTCATTAAAAAGGAAAGTCACACCTCAGGGACATTGTAATGGTCTGTAATGAGACACATTTTGTACTTGTTGAGTTCCACGTGTGCAAGGAGAAAAAGTCAGCCACCTTGTACAAATGCAGCAGTACTGCTGTACAAGGTGGCTGTTATACATAGAAACACCTGGGGGGGTGGGGGGCAGGCTCCCTTCAATTTCAGTTCATGTGCCTGCGTGGCGTTTGCAGGACACGTTGCCAGCTACACAGCAGGGGAACAGCTGGCGGTGCTGAACCCCACTAACACATTGGCTGGTGTTTATCTCTGTGCAGCTAGCATGTCCGGGCAGAAACTGGCGTTGTTTGAGCCCAGGGTCAGCAGGAGGAGGAGAGGAGCAAAGTGTAGGCCGAAGCCTGCACTGGTGGCAGCTTTTGGTCAGTTGTGCCAGCGTGGCTTGTGCTGGACACGTTGCCGACTACACAGCAGGGGAACAGCTGGCGTTGCTGAACCCCACTAACACATTGGCTGGTGTTTTTCTCTGTGCAGCTAGCCGTTCCGGGCAAAAACTAGCGGTGTTTGAGCCCAGGGTCAGCAGGAGGAGTAGAGGAGCAGAGTGTAGGCCGAAGCCTAGTTGAACCAATTTCAAAGGTTACCTTTAACCCCCCCCCTCAGGTGTTGCAAGGTACAAGAGCCACACCTTGAACAGCATTAATGATGCACAAGTCAAAGGTTGCTCTATTTAATTTTGCTCCTTGCACACGCTGAATTAAACACGTACACTATTTAGCCCATTATACTGTCAAACAGTAGTGGAGGCGTGACTACTAGTCTTTTTAAGGAGACGCAGCACAGGTGTACAAATTTACACCTAGGTGCTGTGCGCAGATTCCTTACCGTTGTTATTTGCAGTACAGGAAACTGCGCTCTTGTGTTATCCCTTGGCAATACCCTGTTAGTGCAGGCCGTCTCATGACCTCATTTCATGTTGGCCGGTGCGGTTAACGATGGCCATAAATCCCAGACCCACAGTGGCTTTTCCTAAAGTCACACTGCGGTGCTGGGATTCGTGGCCTTGTGCAGTAAATATGTTCGCCGCTCACACATGTCCTTACACCTGCTTCAGACTGGGCGGCCTCAGCTGATCCCTTATCGCATGCCGCGGCCATGAGGCCGCACAGTCAGAAGAAGGCGGAAGGAGGGGAGTGAAAACAGGGGAACATATGCACTGCTCGTGCCCATCAATCACACCCTCGCAGTCAAAATATATGAGACAACGGGGGGCGTTGTGTCGGGCAGGGGGGACGCACAGGCACAGCCAGCCAACCAATGATGTCAGGAGACGGGCAGCGCTAACAATGGGGGTGCTGCGTGTCATTAAAAAGGAAAGTCACACCTCAGGGACATTGTAATGGTCTGTAATGAGACACATTTTGTACGTGTTGAGTTCCACGTGGGCAAGGAGAAAAAGTCAGCCACCTTGTACAAATGCAGCAGTACTGCTGTACAAGGTGGCTGATATACATAGAAACACCTGTGGGTGGGGGGCAGGCTCCCTTCAATTTCAGTTCATGTGCCTGCGTGGCGTTTGCAGGTCACGTTGCAAGCTACACAGCAGGGGAACAGCTGGCGTTGCTGAACCCCACTGACACATTGACTGGTGTTTTTCTCTGTGCAGATTGCATGTCCGGGCAAAAACTAGCGGTGTTAGAGCCCAGGGTCAGCAGGAGGAGGAGGAGAGGAGCAAAGTGTAGGCCGAAGCCTGCACTGGTGGCAGCTTTTGGTCGGTTGTGCCAGCGTGGCTTGTGCTGGACACGATGCCGGCTACACAGCGGGGGAACAGCAGGCGGTGCTGAACCCCACTAACACATTGGCTGGTGTTTTTCTCTGTGCAGCTAGCATGTCCGGGCAGAAACTGGCGTTGTTAGAGCCCAGGGTCAGCAGGAGGAGGAGAGGAGCAAAGTGTAGGCCGAAGCCTGCACTGGTGGCAGCTTTTGGTCGGTTGTGCCAGCGTGGCTTGTGCTGGACACGATGCCGGCTACACAGCGGGGGAACAGCAGGCGGTGCTGAACCCCACTAACACATTGGCTGGTGTTTTTCTCTGTGCAGCTAGCATGTCCGGGCAGAAACTGGCGTTGTTAGAGCCCAGGGTCAGCAGGAGGAGGAGAGGAGCAAAGTGTAGGCCGAAGCCTGCACTGGTGGCAGCTTTTGTTCTGTTGTGCCAGCGTGGCTTGTGCTGGACACGTTGCCGACTACACAGCAGGGGAACAGCTGGCGGTGCTGAACCCCACTAACACATTGGCTGGTGTTTTTCTCTGTGCAGCTAGCATTTCCTGGCAAAAACTAGCGGTGTTTGAGCCCAGGGTCAGCAGGAGGAGTAGAGGAGCAGAGTGTAGGCCGAAGCCTAGTTGAACCAATTTCAAAGGTTACCTTTAACCCCCCCCTCAGGTGTTGCAAGGTACAAGAGCCACACCTTGTGCAGCATTAATGCTGCACAAGTGAAAGGTTGCTCTATTTGTTTTGCTCCTTGCACACGCTGACTAAAACACGTACACTATTTAGCCCATTATACTGTCAAACAGTTGTGGAGGCGTGACTTGTCTTTTTAACGAGACGCAGCACAGGTGTCAAAATTTGCACCTAGGTACTGGGCGCAGATTCCTGAGCGTTGTTATTTGCTGTACAGGAGTCTGCGCTATTGTGATCCCTTGGCCATGCGCTGTGAGCGCTTCCTGTCTTCTGACCTCATTTCATGTCGGCCGTTGCGGTTAGCGATGGACATGAATCCCAGACCCACAGTGTGTTTTCAAAAAATCACACTGCGTGGCTGGGATTCGTGGCCTTGTGCAGTAAATAGGTTTGCCGCTTACACATGTCCTTACACCTGCTCCAGACTGGGCGGCCTCAGCTGATCCCTTATCGCCTACCACGGCCAGGAGGCCGCACAGTCTGAAGAAGGCGGAAGGAGATGAGTGAACACAGGCAAACATATGCACTGCACATGCCCATCAATCACACCCTCGCTGTCCAAAAAAATAAGACACCGAGGGCCGTTGTTTCGAGCAGGGGAGATGCACAGGCGCAGCCAGCTAACCAATGATGTCAAAAGACGGGCAGCGCTAACAAGGGTGGTGCTGCGTGTCATTACAAAGGAAAGTCACACCTCAGGGACATTGTAATGGTCTGTAATGAGACACATTTTGTACGTGTTGAGTTCCACGTGGGCAAGGAGAAAAAGTCAGCCACCTTGTACAAATGCAGCAGTACTGCTGTACAAGGTGGCTGATATACATAGAAACACCTGTGGGTGGGGGGCAGGCTCCCTTCAATTTCAGTTCATGTGCCTGCGTGGCGTTTGCAGGTCACGTTGCAAGCTACACAGCAGGGGAACAGCTGGCGTTGCTGAACCCCACTGACACATTGACTGGTGTTTTTCTCTGTGCAGATTGCATGTCCGGGCAAAAACTAGCGGTGTTAGAGCCCAGGGTCAGCAGGAGGAGGAGGAGAGGAGCAAAGTGTAGGCCGAAGCCTGCACTGGTGGCAGCTTTTGGTCGGTTGTGCCAGCGTGGCTTGTGCTGGACACGATGCCGGCTACACAGCGGGGGAACAGCAGGCGGTGCTGAACCCCACTAACACATTGGCTGGTGTTTTTCTCTGTGCAGCTAGCATGTCCGGGCAGAAACTGGCGTTGTTTGAGCCCAGGGTCAGCAGGAGGAGGAGAGGAGCAAAGTGTAGGCCGAAGCCTGCACTGGTGGCAGCTTTTGTTCTGTTGTGCCAGCGTGGCTTGTGCTGGACACGTTGCCGACTACACAGCAGTGGAACAGCTGGCGGTGCTGAACCCCACTAACACATTGGCTGGTGTTTTTCTCTGTGCAGCTAGCATTTCCGGGCAAAAACTAGCGGTGTTTGAGCCCAGGGTCAGCAGGAGGAGTAGAGGAGCAGAGTGTAGGCCGAAGCCTAGTTGAACCAATTTCAAAGGTTACCTTTAACCCCCCCCTCAGGTGTTGCAAGGTACAAGAGCCACACCTTGTGCAGCATTAATGCTGCACAAGTGAAAGGTTGCTCTATTTGTTTTGCTCCTTGCACACGCTGACTAAAACACGTACACTATTTAGCCCATTATACTGTCAAACAGTTGTGGAGGCGTGACTTGTCTTTTTAACGAGACGCAGCACAGGTGTCAAAATTTGCACCTAGGTACTGGGCGCAGATTCCTGAGCGTTGTTATTTGCTGTACAGGAGTCTGCGCTATTGTGATCCCTTGGCCATGCGCTGTGAGCGCTTCCTGTCTTCTGACCTCATTTCATGTCGGCCGTTGCGGTTAGCGATGGACATGAATCCCAGACCCACAGTGTGTTTTCAAAAAATCACACTGCGTGGCTGGGATTCGTGGCCTTGTGCAGTAAATAGGTTTGCCGCTTACACATGTCCTTACACCTGCTCCAGACTGGGCGGCCTCAGCTGATCCCTTATCGCCTACCACGGCCAGGAGGCCGCACAGTCTGAAGAAGGCGGAAGGAGATGAGTTAAGACAGGCGAACATATGCACTGCTCGTGCCCATAAACCACACCCTCGCTGACAAAATAAATATGACAACGAGGGGCGTTGTTTCTAGCAGGGCGGATGCACAGGCGCAGCCAGCTAACCATGATGACAAAAGACGGGAAACGCTACCAAGGGGGGTGCTGCGTATCATTACAAAGGAAAGTCACACCTCAGGGACAGTGGAATGGTCTCAATGAGACACATTTTGTACGTGTTGAGTTCCACGTGGGCAAGGAGAAAAAGTCAGCCACCTTGTACAAATGCAGCAGTACTGCTGTACTAGGTGGCTGTTATACATAGAAACACCTGGGGGGGTGGGGCCAGGTTCCCTTTTAATTTCAGTTCCTGTGCCTGCATGGCGTTTGCAGGTCACGTTGCCGGCTACACAGCAGGGGAACAGCTGGCGTTGCTGAACCCCACTAACACATTGGCTGGTGTTTTTCTCTGTGCAGCTAGCACTTCCGGGCAAAAACTAGCGGTGTTTGAGCCCAGGGTCAGCAGGAGGAGGAGAGGAGCAGAGTGTAGGCCGAAGCCTGCACTGGTGGCAGCTTTTGTTCTGTTGTGCCAGCGTGGCTTGTGCTGGACACGTTGCCGACTACACAGCAGGGGAACAGCTGGCGGTGCTGAACCCCACTGACACATCACCTAGTGTTTTTTTCTGTGTAGACAACACTTCCAGGTGGCAACTGACAGTGTTGAAACCCAGGGAATCAAAGAGGAGCAGAGTGTAGGCCGAAGCCTGCAGTGGAGCAAGTTGAAAGGGAACCTTTAACCCCCCCCCCCAGGCATTTGTTGCTGAAAGAGCCATCTTGTACAGCAGTAATACTGCACATGGAAAATGGTGGCTCCGAAAATTATGCTCCTTGCAAACGCTGAAGTACACACTCATATAATGTGTCCCCTCACACCGTCAAACCATCCCGGAAGTGGGACTTTCCTTTGTAATGTGACACAGCACAGCCGTCATTCCAACCCCCTTGGTGCCGGGCACCACCTCCTCAACGTTGTTTGGTTCTGTCACGGAGCCCGCACTGTAATGTTATCCCTTGGCCATGCACAGTTAGCGGTGCCCGTCTTCTGACATCATGTAGGTGTCAGGCTGGCAGTGCCTGTGCGTCCAAGCTGCCCGAGATCCAACCTTGCAGTGTCATCTAATGTAGTCCCACTGCGGGCCAGGGATCCATGGGCATGCGCAGTGCATATCATCGCCTCTCACTCACCTCCTTCCTGCTTCTTCAGACTGTGCGGCGTCACGGCCGTGGCATGCTATTAGGGATCAGCTGACGCCGCCTAGTCTGAAGAAGCGTGAAGAAGGGGAGTGAGAGGCTAGTATATGCACTGCGCATGGCCATGGATACCAGGCCCACTGTGGGATCACATTAGACGACACTGCGAGGTGTGATTTCGGGCAGCGTGGACGCACAGGCGCAGCCAGGACGACAACAAATGATGTCAGAGGACGGGCAGCGCAAACTGTGCATGGCCAAGGGATAACATAACAGCGCAGGGTCCATGACGGAATCAAACAACGCTAAGGAGGCAGCGCACGGTGCCAAGGGGGTAGCAATGACGGCTGTGCTGTGTCACATTACAAAGGAAAGTCCCACCTCCGGGACGGTTGGACGGTGTGAGGGGACACATTACATGAGTGTGTAGTTCAGCGTTTGCAAGGAGCATAATTTCAAGAGCGACCTTTCCCTTGTGCAGTATTAGTGCTGCACATGGTGGCTCTTTCAGTAACAAACGCCTAGGGGGGGGGGGGGACAGGTCCCCTTACATTTTAGTTGTGCCAGCGTGGCGGTCGCATGACACGTTGCCGGATACACAGCTGGGGATCAGCTGACGTTACTGAACCCCAATAACAGAGGAGCGACTGTTGACTGTGCACACAGCACTTCCAGGCACCAACTGGCGGTGTTAGAGCCCAGGGACAGCAGGAGGAGCAGATTGGAGGTATTGCCGCACACACAGCTGGGGATCAGCTGACGTTACTGAACCCCAATAACAGAGGAGCGACTGTTGACTGTGCACACAGCACTTCCAGGCACCAACTGGCGGTGTTAGAGCCCAGGGACAGCAGGAGGAGCAGAGGAACAGAGTGTAGGCCGAAGCCTGATTGGAGCAAGTTGAAAGGAAACCTTTAACCCCCCCCCCAAGACGTTTGTAGCTGAAAGAGCCATGTTGTGCAGCACTAAGGATGCAAAAGGAAAAGGTTGCTCTTTTAATTATGCTCCTTGCAAACACCGAAGTAAACACTAAAAATGTGTCCCTTTATACCGTTAAACCGTTCCGGAGGTGCGAATTTCCTTCGTAATGGGACACAGCACAGCTGTCATTCCTATCCCCTTGATGCCGTGCGCTGCCTCCTCAGCGTTGTTTTAAGCTGCCACGGAGCCTGCGCTGTTCTGTTAGCCCTTGGCCATGCCCAATTAGCGCTGCCTGTCTTCTGACATAATTTGGTGTCAGGCTGTCAGTGCCTGTGCGTCCACGCTGCTCCAGATCCCACCTCGCAGTCTCATCTAACGTAATCCCACTGCGGGCCTTGGAACCATGGGCATGCACAGTGCATAACCTCGACTCTCACTCCCCTCCTTCCCTCTTCTTCAGACTGTGCGGTGTCACGGCCGTGGCATGCTAGGGATCAGCTGACGGCGCACAGTCTAAAGAAGGCGGAGGGAAATGAGCGAGAGCCCGAGGGGAAGATATGCACTGCGCATGCCCATGGATCCCAGGCCCGCAGTGTGACTCAATCAGAAGACACTGCGAGGCGGGATCTCGGGCACCGCGGCCGCACAGGCGCAGCCAGCCTGACACCAAATTATGTCAGAAGACAGGCAGCGCAAATAGGGCATGCCCAAGGGATAACAGAACAGCGCAGGCTCCGTGACAGCTTAAAACAACGCTGAGGAGGCAGCGCATGGCACCAAGGGGGTAGGAATGACGGCTGTGCTGCGTCACATTACGAAGGAAAGTCCCAGCTCCGGGACGGTATAACGGTATCAGTGAACACATTTTATAAGTGTTAAGTTCTGCGTGTGCAAAGAGCTAAAAAAAAGAGCTACCTTTTCCTTGTGCAGCATTACTACTGCACAAGATGGCTCTTTCAGTAACAAACGACGGGGGGGGGGGGGGGGACAGGTTCCCTTACATTTAGGTTGTTGTGCCAGCGTGGCGGTCGCAGGACACATTGCCGGCTACACAGCTGGGGATCAGCTGACGTTACTGAAACCCAATAACACTGGGTCGTATGTTTTTACTGTGCAGCCTGCACTTCTGAGCCGCAACTGGCGGTGTTGGAGCCCAGGAATAGCAGTTCAGGTGGTAGAAAGATGAACACAGCAGGAGACCTGGATGACACCCAATTACTTAATCAGGCAGAGGAGTGGCAAATTCCTGCGAGATCCAGGCCTGGTTCATTTTCAGGAAAGTAAGCCGGTCAACGTTATCGGAGGATAGTCGCATGCGACGGTCTGTTAGTACACCACCTGCGGCACTAAAGACACGTTCCGATAAGACACTAGCCGCAGGGCAAGCCAGCACCTCCAATGCATACTGGCTTAGCTCTGGCCATGTATCCAGCTTAGAGACCCAAAACTTGAACGGGGAAGAGCCGTCTGGGAGTACAGTAAGAGGGCAAGCCATGTAGTCTGTCACCATCTGACGGAACCGTTGCCTCCTGCTGACTGGAGCCGCCGGTGATGGTGTAGACATTTGGGGCGGGCACACAAAAGTGTGCCAGAGTTGTGCCATACTGGGCTTGCCTTGGGCAGAGGCACTGCTTCTGCTCCCTCTTTGGGCAGAGCCTCCCCCACTGCCTCGACGCACTGAGCTGCTTTGTAAAGCACTAGCAGCACTCCTCTCAGTTGGACAGGAGAAGATGATGGAATTCACCAGTGTGTCGTGGTACTCCCGCAATTTACGCTCCCGGGTCAACGCAGGGATGAGGTTTTGGACGTTGTCCCGGTAGCGAGGATCGAGGAGGGTGAACACCCAATAATCAGGCATGTTGAGAATGTGGTCGATGCGGCGGTCGTTTCTCAGGCACTGCAGCATGAAATCCACCATGTGCTGCAGAGTGCCAACCGGCCCAGAAACGCTGTCCCCTGCTTGAGACATGATCTCTGCCCGCTCGTCATCACCCCACCCTCGCTGTACACACTGACCACTGGACAATTGTGTCGCTCCCTCCTCTGGACGGAGCTCTTCCTCCTCCATTGACTCCTCCTCATCCTCCTCACAAATTGGCCCCTGCGTACCCCTTTGTGAGGAACCACGTGGCGCTGACTCTCCAGAAGCTGATGGAAAAGGTGACTCCTCATCCTCCACCTCTTCCACCACATCATCCCTTAACCCTTGCAAAGTTTGCTGAAGCAGGCAGATAAGGGGGACAGTCATGCTGACTAGTGCATCATCTGCACTTGCCATCCGCGTGGAATAATCAAAAGGACGCAAAACCTGGCAGACGTCCTTCATAGTGGCCCACTCTGTGGTTGTGAAGTCTGATCGGCGCTGACTGCGACTTCTTTGCGCCTGATGCAGCTGGTACTCCATAACTGCTTGCTGCTGCTCACACAACCGCTCCAACATATGTAACGTGGAATTCCACCGGGTAGGTAGGTCACATATGATGCGGTGTTCCGGAAGGCGGAATCGGCGCTGCAGAGCAGCAATGCGGGATCTGGCCAAGCTGGAACGCCGCAAGTGAGCACACTCTAGGCGGACCTTGTGCAGCAGGGCATCAAGATCCGGATAGTCCCTCAGAAAACTCTGCACAACCAAATTGAGCACATGTGCCAGACATGGGATGTGAGTGAGGTTGCCAAGGGCCAAAGCTGCCACCAGATTTCGGCCATTGTCACACACTACCATGCCTGGCTGGAGATTCGCTGGCAGTAACCACACATCGCTCTCCTGCTTGATGGCATTCCAGAGCTCCTGCGCTGTGTGGCTTCGATGCCCCAATGAAACTAGTTTCAAGACGGCCTGCTGACGTTTGGCCACGGCTGTGCTCATGTCGGTCATAGGTAAACGTTCACGGGTCCATGTGGGGGTGGACTGTGACGGATCCTGCAGAGAGGAATCAGAGGAACTGGTGTAAGAGGAGGAGTCGATGCGTACAGACTGGATTCCTGCAATCCTTGGAGTGGGCAGGACACGTCCTGCGCCACTCGCACGATCTGTACCTGGCTCAACAACATTAACCCAATGGGCAGTGAGGGAAACATATCGCCCCTGTCCATGCTGACTGGTCCACGCATCGGTGGTGAGGTGGACCTTGCTACTGACGGCGTTCAGTAGCGCATGTTTTATGTTTGCCTCAACATGCCTGTGCAGGGCAGGGACAGCCTGCCTGCTGAAGTAAAAGCGGCTGGGCACCTTGTACTGTGGGACTGCCAATGCCATCAAGTCACGGAAGCTGTCAGTCTCCACCAGCCTGAACGAGAGCATTTCCAGGGACAACAGTTTGGCAATGCCTGCATTCAGAGCCTGTGCTCGGGGGTGGTTGGCCGAGAATGCCCGCCTTTTCTCCCATGCCTGTACTACCGATGGCTGTAGAGTAGACTGGGAGTGTGAGGATGACTGGGAAGGTGGTGCTGTGGGTGGAATTACACAAGGTCTCTGGGAGGAAGCCAAACCAGCTGTGCGTGAGCTGGAGGAAGAGGCAACACGAGCTGAAGAGGTGGTAGCTGCCGCTGTTGGTTGGCCTACATCTTCAGTGTGTTTCTGTAACTCCACCGCGTGCCTGGTCCGCACATGTTTCCACATATTTGTGGTATTGAGGTTGCTGACATTTTTCCCTCTTTTTACTTTATGATGACACAGCTTGCATTTGACAAAACAAATGTCATCTGCAACTGTGTCAAAAAAGGACCAGGCACTGCAAGTCTTGGGAGCGCCCTTTTTGGCTTTGGAAAGAGACAGGCTCCTAACGGGTGCCAAAGTGGAGGCTACAGGCTCCGCAGTCTTCCCCCTCCCTCTCCCTCTTTGGCCCGTAAGAGGAAGCTCTTCCTCTGAGCTGCTCCCACCACCTTCCTGTTCCTCACGCCACGATGGGTCAAGGACCTCATCATCTCCACTACCCTCTGCCACCAACTGCTCCTCCTGGGTAGTCTCAGCAGCACAGTACGCACGAGAAAGCGGCACCTGAGTTTCATCATCAGATGCGTACTGCGCTGTGGTCACCGGAGGCACTGGCCCACCTGCCTCTTCAGAGTCAGAGAGAAAAAGGTGTTGGGCATCACTGCACACTGCCTCTTCTTCCATTTCTCCAATGCTGCTTGGCTGGCCCCCTGTTTCCAAGCCAAGAGATTCAGAGAACAGAAGTAGAGACGGCTCCTGTCCTGGGCTCTCTGACTGCCTGGCCAATTTGGCAGGTGGTGAAGAGACAGATGGCTGCTCTCCAGTGCTCTGTGCCTGAGAGGATGTGGCACTAACTGAAGTCGATGCCGAGGCGTTAGCTGCCATCCACCCGACAACGGCTTCAATTTGGTCTTCACGCAGCAGCGGTGCACGGCGCTCTCCGACAAAGCTGCGCATGAAGGACTGTTCCCTGCTGAAACTGAGTGACGACGAGTCACCGGCGCCCGCAGCAGGCACAGAATCACCACGTCCTCTCCCTGCTCCTCTCCCTGCTCCGCGCCCACGCCCACGTGCCTTACTCCCTGCCCTCTTCATCTTGGTTGACAGATAAAGATAAGCAGAAAAGTACTAAGGCCTTAGTGTGCTTATTCCTGTAATGCTCCTCCTAACAGGTGTAAGAAACACTAATGTTGTAAATTGTGGACTAAACTTTATTATTTTTCAAATGTGGCCTACACAAGTGTAAGTTGTGTTTGGTGAACTTAACCTTTTTTTTGGTGCAGATCGGGCTACAGAGCTAGTTTAAATCACACGGAGACCGTGCAGACAGCCGTAAACGGCGCTGCAAGGCCAAGAAACCCTCCTCTAGGTTATCCTATATAGTGTTTTTCCACTATTTAGCTGGATACAAGTGGAAAGACACTAATAGGAATTTTTTTTTTCAAATTTTAAACTGGCTGCACTATTTGAAAAAAAGGAAATTGTTTTTCAAGGTATGAGGCAGTAACGCACCCTGAGCTGAATCCAACCGGCTATGGCTGCACACAGACTACAGGGCGAGCTGGGCTCACACGGAGACCGTGCAGACAGCCGTAAACGGCGCTGCAAGGCCAAAAAACCCTCCTCTAGGTTATCCTATATAGTGTTTTTCCACTATTTAGCTGGATACGAGTGGAAAGACACTAATAGGAATTTTTTTTTTTAAATTTTAAACAGGCTGCACTATTTGAAAAAAAGGAAAATTTTTCTCAAGGTATGAGCCAGTAACGAACCCTGAGCTGAATCCAACCGGCTATGGCTGCACACAGACTACAGGGCGAGCTGGGCTCACACGGAGACCGTGCAGACAGCCGTAAACGGCGCTGCAAGGCCAAAAAACCCTCCTCTAGGTTATCCTATATAGTGTTTTTCCACTATTTAGCTGGATACGAGTGGAAAGACACTAATAGGAATTTTTTTTTTAAAATTTTAAACAGGCTGCACTATTTGAAAAAAAGGAAAATTTTTCTCAAGGTATGAGCCAGTAACGAACCCTGAGCTGAATCCAACCGGCTATGGCTGCACACAGACTACAGGGCGAGCTGGGCTCACACGGAGACCGTGCAGACAGCCGTAAACGGCGCTGCAAGGCCAAAAAACCCTCCTCTTAGGTTATCCTATATAGTGTTTTTCCACTATTTAGCTGGATACGAGTGGAAAGACACTAATAGGAATTTTTTTTTTCAAATTTTAAACAGGCTGCACTATTTGAAAAAAAGGAAAATTTTTCTCAAGGTATGAGCCAGTAACGAACCCTGAGCTGAATCCAACCGGCTATGGCTGCACACAGACTACAGGGCGAGCTGGGCTCACACGGAGACCGTGCAGACAGCCGTAAACGGCGCTGCAAGGCCCAAAAACCCCCCTCTAGGTTATCCTATGTAGTGTTTTTCCACAATAGAGCTGGAGACTGGTGGAAAAACACTAATAGGAAATTTGAGAAAAAATGTGCAGCAGGCTGCACTAAGAGCAAAAAAGAACAACTGTGTGAGGCAGTGTGAACCCCCCCTGAGCTGAATACAACCGGGTATATGGCTGCACACAGACTACAGAGTGAGCTGCACACAAACACACACAGAGACCTTGCAGAACGCTGTTAAAACAGCGCTGCAAGGCAAGAGCAAGGTGAACAGTGAAGAACACACAGCGTTTTGCTAAATTAGCCTTTGGAAAGGAAAATAAAGCAATTAGCTAGCTCAACTGGCCCTCAGTTAGAACACAGCGTCCTGTCCCTAACTGAAATCACAGCAGAGTGAGCGCAAAATGGCGGCAGCGCTTTTTTATAGTGCAGAGTGACATCATTTCAGCAGCCAATCCAAGCCTTGCCAGTACTTACATGCCCACCATGCTAAACAGGATGTGCCCACACTTTCATTCATTCCTCATTGGCTGCTGCGTTCAATTTGAATTCTGGGAACTTCCGATTCCGGTATCCGATACGCGGGAAGTATCGGAATTCAGTATCGGAATTCCGATACCGCAAATATCGGCCGATACCCGATACTTGCGGTATCGGAATGCTCAACACTAGTGATATGTTTTCAGGTATCTCCTATACTAATAGAGCCACATGCTCACCGGTTTGCCACATGATGTAGGCCTATGGACTGAACAAGAAACCACCAAAAATTTTAACCAGTCATCGTTTCTCACAACACTGAGGACCAGTCATTCGAAATGACTTCTCCATGCATTTTATGCATTGGTAAAAGCACTATGATGAAAAGTGTTTTCAGGTATCTCCTATACTAATAGAGCCACATGCTCATCGGTTTGCCACATGATGTAGGCCTATGGACTGAACAAGAAACCACCAAAAATTTTAACCAGTCATCGTTCTCACAACACTGAGGACCAGTCATTCGAAATGACTTCTCCATGCATTTTATGCATTGGTAAAAGCACTATGATGAAAAGTGTGATATGTTTTCAGGTATCTCCTATACTAATAGAGCCACATGCTCACCGGTTTGCCACATGATGTAGGCCTATGGACTGAACAAGAAACCACCAAAAATTTTAACCAGTCATCGTTCTCACAACACTGAGGACCAGTCATTCGAAATGACTTCTCCATGCATTTTATGCATTGGTAAAAGCACTATGATTAAAAGTGTGACATGTTTTCAGGTATCTCCTATACTAATAGAGCCACATGCTCACCGGTTTGCCACATGATGTAGGCCTATGGACTGAACAAGAAACCACCAAAAATTTTAACCAGTCATCGTTCTCACAACACTGAGGACCAGTCATTCGAAATGACTTCTCCATGCATTTTATGCATTGGTAAAAGCACTATGATGAAAAGTGTGATATGTTTTCAGGTATCTCCTATACTAATAGAGCCACATGCTCACCGGTTTGCCACATGATGTAGGCCTATGGACTGAACAAGAAACCACCAAAAATTTTAACCAGTCATCGTTCTCACAACACTGAGGACCAGTCATTCGAAATGACTTCTCCATGCATTTTATGCATTGGTAAAAGCACTATGATGAAAAGTGTGATATGTTTTCAGGTATCTCCTATACTAATAGAGCCACATGCTCACCGGTTTGCCACATGATGTAGGCCTATGGACTGAACAAGAAACCACCAAAAATTTTAACCAGTCATCGTTCTCACAACACTGAGGACCAGTCATTCGAAATGACTTCTCCATGCATTTTATGCATTGGTAAAAGCACTATGATGAAAAGTGTGATATGTTTTCAGGTATCTCCTATACTAATAGAGCCACATGCTCACCGGTTTGCCACATGATGTAGGCCTATGGACTGAACAAGAAACCACCAAAAATTTTAACCAGTCATCGTTCTCACAACACTGAGGACCAGTCATTCGAAATGACTTCTCCATGCATTTTATGCATTGGTAAAAGCACTATGATGAAAAGTGTGATATGTTTTCAGGTATCTCCTATACTAATAGAGCCACATGCTCACCGGTTTGCCACATGATGTAGGCCTATGGACTGAACAAGAAACCACCAAAAATTTTAACCAGTCATCGTTCTCACAACACTGAGGACCAGTCATTCGAAATGACTTCTCCATGCATTTTATGCATTGGTAAAAGCACTATGATGAATAGTGTGATATGTTTTCAGGTATCTCCTATACTAATAGAGCCACATGCTCACCGGTTTGCCACATGATGTAGGCCTATGGACTGAACAAGAAACCACCAAAAATTTTAACCAGTCATCGTTCTCACAACACTGAGGACCAGTCATTCGAAATGACTTCTCCATGCATTTTATGCATTGGTAAAAGCACTATGATGAAAAGTGTGATATGTTTTCAGGTATCTCCTATACTAATAGAGCCACATGCTCACCGGTTTGCTACATGATGTAGGCCTATGGACTGAACAAGAAACCACCAAAAATTTTAACCAGTCATCGTTCTCACAAGACTGAGGACCAGTCATTCGAAATGACTTCTCCATGCATTTTATGCATTGGTAAAAGCACTATGATGAAAAGTGTGATATGTTTTCAGGTATCTCCTATACTAATAGAGCCACATGCTCACCGGTTTGCCACATGATGTAGGCCTATGGACTGAACAAGAAACCACCAAAAATTTTAACCAGTCATCGTTCTCACAACACTGAGGACGAGTCATTCGAAATGACTTCTCCATGCATTTTATGCATTGGTAAAAGCACTATGATGAAAAGTGTGATATGTTTTCAGGTATCTCCTATACTAATAGAGCCACATGCTCACCGGTTTGCCACATGATGTAGGCCAATGGACTGAACAAGAAACCACCAAAAATTTTAACCAGTCATCGTTCTCACAACACTGAGGACCAGTCATTCGAATTGACTTCTCCATGCATTTTATGCATTGGTAAAAGCACTATGATGAAAAGTGTGATATGTTTTCAGGTATCTCCTATACTAATAGAGCCACATGCTCACCGGTTTGCCACATGATGTAGGCCTATGGACTGAACAAGAAACCACCAAAAATTTTAACCAGTCATCGTTTCTCACAACACTGAGGACCAGTCATTCGAAATGACTTCTCCATGCATTTTATGCATTGGTAAAAGCACTATGATGAAAAGTGTTTTCAGGTATCTCCTATACTAATAGAGCCACATGCTCATCGGTTTGCCACATGATGTAGGCCTATGGACTGAACAAGAAACCACCAAAAATTTTAACCAGTCATCGTTCTCACAACACTGAGGACCAGTCATTCGAAATGACTTCTCCATGCATTTTATGCATTGGTAAAAGCACTATGATGAAAAGTGTGATATGTTTTCAGGTATCTCCTATACTAATAGAGCCACATGCTCACCGGTTTGCCACATGATGTAGGCCTATGGACTGAACAAGAAACCACCAAAAATTTTAACCAGTCATCGTTCTCACAACACTGAGGACCAGTCATTCGAAATGACTTCTCCATGCATTTTATGCATTGGTAAAAGCACTATGATGAAAAGTGTGATATGTTTTCAGGTATCTCCTATACTAATAGAGCCACATGCTCACCGGTTTGCCACATGATGTAGGCCTATGGACTGAACAAGAAACCACCAAAAATTTTAACCAGTCATCGTTCTCACAACACTGAGGACCAGTCATTCGAAATGACTTCTCCATGCATTTTATGCATTGGTAAAAGCACTATGATGAAAAGTGTGATATGTTTTCAGGTATCTCCTATACTAATAGAGCCACATGCTCACCGGTTTGCCACATGATGTAGGCCTATGGACTGAACAAGAAACCACCAAAAATTTTAACCAGTCATCTTTCTCACAACACTGAGGACCAGTCATTCGAAATGACTTCTCCATGCATTTTATGCATTGGTAAAAGCACTATGATGAAAAGTGTGATATGTTTTCAGGTATCTCCTATACTAATAGAGCCACATGCTCACCGGTTTGCCACATGATGTAGGCCTATGGACTGAAAAAGAAACCACCAAAAATTTTAACCAGTCATCGTTTCTCACAACACTGAGGACCAGTCATTCGAAATGACTTCTCCATGCATTTTATGCATTGTTAAAAGCACTATGATGAAAAGTGTTTTCAGGTATCTCCTATACTAATAGAGCCACATGCTCATCGGTTTGCCACATGATGTAGGCCTATGGACTGAACAAGAAACCACCAAAAATTTTAATCAGTCATCGTTCTCACAACACTGAGGACCAGTCATTCGAAATGACTTCTCCATGCATTTTATGCATTGGTAAAAGCACTATGATGAAAAGTGTGATATGTTTTCAGGTATCTCCTATACTAATAGAGCCACATGCTCACCGGTTTGCCACATGATGTAGGCCTATGGACTGAACAAGAAACCACCAAAAATTTTAACCAGTCATCGTTCTCACAACACTGAGGACCAGTCATTCGAAATGACTTCTCCATGCATTTTATGCATTGGTAAAAGCACTATGATGAAAAGTGTGATATGTTTTCAGGTATCTCCTATACTAATAGAGCCACATGCTCACCGGTTTGCCACATGATGTAGGCCTATGGACTGAACAAGAAACCACCAAAAATTTTAACCAGTCATCGTTCTCACAACACTGAGGACCAGTCATTCGAAATGACTTCTCCATGCATTTTATGCATTGGTAAAAGCACTATGATGAAAAGTGTGATATGTTTTCAGGTATCTCCTATACTAATAGAGCCACATGCTCACCGGTTTGCCACATGATGTAGGCCTATGGACTGAACAAGAAACCACCAAAAATTTTAACCAGTCATCGTTCTCACAACACTGAGGACCAGTCATTCGAAATGACTTCTCCATGCATTTTATGCATTGGTAAAAGCACTATGATGAAAAGTGTGATATGTTTTCAGGTATCTCCTATACTAATAGAGCCACATGCTCACCGGTTTGCCACATGATGTAGGCCTATGGACTGAACAAGAAACCACCAAAAATTTTAACCAGTCATCGTTCTCACAACACTGAGGACCAGTCATTCGAAATGACTTCTCCATGCATTTTATGCATTGGTAAAAGCACTATGATGAAAAGTGTGATATGTTTTCAGGTATCTCCTATACTAATAGAGCCACATGCTCACCGGTTTGCCACATGATGTAGGCCTATGGACTGAACAAGAAACCACCAAAAATTTTAACCAGTCATCGTTCTCACAACACTGAGGACCAGTCATTCGAAATGACTTCTCCATGCATTTTATGCATTGGTAAAAGCACTATGATGAAAAGTGTGATATGTTTTCAGGTATCTCCTATACTAATAGAGCCACATGCTCACCGGTTTGCCACATGATGTAGGCCTATGGACTGAACAAGAAACCACCAAAAATTTTAACCAGTCATCGTTCTCACAACACTGAGGACCAGTCATTCGAAATGACTTCTCCATGCATTTTATGCATTGGTAAAAGCACTATGATGAAAAGTGTGATATGTTTTCAGGTATCTCCTATACTAATAGAGCCACATGCTCACCGGTTTGCCACATGATGTAGGCCTATGGACTGAACAAGAAACCACCAAAAATTTTAACCAGTCATCGTTCTCACAACACTGAGGACCAGTCATTCGAAATGACTTCTCCATGCATTTTATGCATTGGTAAAAGCACTATGATGAAAAGTGTGATATGTTTTCAGGTATCTCCTATACTAATAGAGCCACATGCTCACCGGTTTGCCACATGATGTAGGCCAATGGACTGAACAAGAAACCACCAAAAATTTTAACCAGTCATCGTTCTCACAACACTGAGGACCAGTCATTCGAATTGACTTCTCCATGCATTTTATGCATTGGTAAAAGCACTATGATAGTAACATACATACATAGTTAGTAAGGCCGAAAAAAGACATTTGTCCATCCAGTTCAGCCTATATTCCATCATAATAAATCCCCAGATCTACGTCCTTCTACAGAACCTAATTGTATGATACAATATTGTTCTGCTCCAGGAAGACATCCAGGCCTCTCTTGAACCCCTCGACTGAGTTCGCCATCACCACCTCCTCAGGCAAGCAATTCCAGATTCTCACTGCCCTAACAGTAAAGAATCCTCTTCTATGTTGGTGGAAAAACCTTCTCTCCTCCAGACGCAAAGAATGCCCCCTTGTGCCCGTCACCTTCCTTGGTATAAACAGATCCTCAGCGAGATATTTGTATTGTCCCCTTATATACTTATACATGGTTATTAGATCGCCCCTCAGTCGTCTTTTTTCTAGACTAAATAATCCTAATTTCGCTAATCTATCTGGGTATTGTAGTTCTCCCATCCCCTTTATTAATTTTGTTGCCCTCCTTTGTACTCTCTCTAGTTCCATTATATCCTTCCTGAGCACCGGTGCCCAAAACTGGACACAGTACTCCATGTGCGGTCTAACTAGGGATTTGTACAGAGGCAGTATAATGCTCTCATCATGTGTATCCAGACCTCTTTTAATGCACCCCATGATCCTGTTTGCCTTGGCAGCTGCTGCCTGGCACTGGCTGCTCCAGGTAAGTTTATCATTAACTAGGATCCCCAAGTCCTTCTCCCTGTCAGATTTACCCAGTGGTTTCCCGTTCAGTGTGTAATGGTGATATTGATTCCCTCTTCCCATGTGTATAACCTTACATTTATCATTGTTAAACCTCATCTGCCACCTTTCAGCCCAAGTTTCCAACTTATCCAGATCCATCTGTAGCAGAATACTATCTTCTCTTGTATTAACTGCTTTACATAGTTTTGTATCATCTGCAAATATCGATATTTTACTGTGTAAACCTTCTACCAGATCATTAATGAATATGTTGAAGAGAACAGGTCCCAATACTGACCCCTGCGGTACCCCACTGGTCACAGCGACCCAGTTAGAGACTATACCATTTATAACCACCCTCTGCTTTCTATCACTAAGCCAGTTACTAACCCATTTACACACATTTTCCCCCAGACCAAGCATTCTCATTTTGTGTACCAACCTCTTGTGCGGCACGGTATCAAACGCTTTGGAAAAATCGAGATATACCACGTCCAATGACTCACCGTGGTCCAGTCTATAGCTTACCTCTTCATAAAAACTGATTAGATTGGTTTGACAGGAGCGATTTCTCATAAAGCCATGCTGATATGGAGTTAAACAGTTATTCTCATTGAGATAATCCAGAATAACATCCCTCAGAAACCCTTCAAATATTTTACCAACAATAGAGGTTAGACTTACTGGCCTATAATTTCCAGGTTCACTTTTAGAGCCCTTTTTGAATATTGGCACCACATTTGCTATGCGCCAGTCCTGCGGAACAGACCCTGTCGCTATAGAGTCACTAAAAATAAGAAATAATGGTTTATCTATTACATTACTTAGTTCTCTTAGTACTCGTGGGTGTATGCCATCCGGACCCGGAGATTTATCTATTTTAATCTTATTTAGCCGGTTTCGCACCTCTTCTTGGGTTAGATTGGTGACCCTTAATATAGGGTTTTCATTGTTTCTTGGGATTTCACCTAGCATTTCATTTTCCACCGTGAATACCGTGGAGAAGAAGGTGTTTAATATGTTAGCTTTTTCCTCGTCATCTACAACCATTCTTTCCTCACTATTTTTTAAGGGGCCTACATTTTCAGTTTTTATTCTTTTACTATTGATATAGTTGAAGAACAGTTTGGGATTAGTTTTACTCTCCTTAGCAATGTGCTTCTCTGTTTCCTTTTTGGCAGCTTTAATTAGTTTTTTAGATAAAGTATTTTTCTCCCTATAGTTTTTTAGAGCTTCAATGGTGCCATCCTGCTTTAGTAGTGCAAATGCTTTCTTTTTACTGTTAATTGCCTGTCTTACTTCTTTGTTTAGCCACATTGGGTTTTTCCTATTTCTAGTCCTTTTATTCCCACAAGGTATAAACCGCTTACACTGCCTATTTAGGATGTTCTTAAACATTTCCCATTTATTATCTGTATTCTCATTTCTTAGGATATTGTCCCAGTCTACCAGATTAAGGGCATCTCTAAGCTGTTCAAACTTTGCCTTCCTAAAGTTCAATGTTTTTGTGACTCCCTGACAAGTCCCCCTAGATGAAAAGTGTGATATGTTTTCAGGTATCTCCTATACTAATAGAGCCACATGCTCACCGGTTTGCCACATGATGTAGGCCTATGGACTGAACAAGAAACCACCAAAAATTTTAACCAGTCATCGTTCTCACAACACTGAGGACCAGTCATTCGAAATGACTTCTCCATGCATTTTATGCATTGGTAAAAGCACTATGATGAAAAGTGTGATATGTTTTCAGGTATCTCCTATACTAATAGAGCCACATGCTCACCGGTTTGCCACATGATGTAGGCCTATGGACTGAACAAGAAACCACCAAAAATTTTAACCAGTCATCGTTCTCACAACACTGAGGACCAGTCATTCGAAATGACTTCTCCATGCATTTTATGCATTGGTAAAAGCACTATGATGAAAAGTGTGATATGTTTTCAGGTATCTCCTATACTAATAGAGCCACATGCTCACCGGTTTGCCACATGATGTAGGCCTATGGACTGAACAAGAAGCCACCAAAAATTTTAACCAGTCATCGTTCTCACAACACTGAGGACCAGTCATTCGAAATGACTTCTCCATGCATTTTATGCATTGGTAAAAGCACTATGATGAAAAGTGTGATATGTTTTCAGGTATCTCCTATACTAATAGAGCCACATGCTCACCGGTTTGCCACATGATGTAGGCCTATGGACTGAACAAGAAACCACCAAAAATTTTAACCAGTCATCGTTCTCACAACACTGAGGACCAGTCATTCGAAATGACTTCTCCATGCATTTTATGCATTGGTAAAAGCACTATGATGAAAAGTGTGATATGTTTTCAGGTATCTCCTATACTAATAGAGCCACATGCTCACCGGTTTGCCACATGATGTAGGCCTATGGACTGAACAAGAAACCACCAAAAATTTTAACCAGTCATCGTTCTCACAACACTGAGGACCAGTCATTCGAAATTACTTCTCCATGCATTTTATGCATTGGTAAAAGCACTATGATGAAAAGTGTGATATGTTTTCAGGTATCTCCTATACTAATAGAGCCACATGCTCACCGGTTTGCCACATGATGTAGGCCTATGGACTGAACAAGAAACCACCAAAAATTTTAACCAGTCATCGTTCTCACAACACTGAGGACCAGTCATTCGAAATGACTTCTCCATGCATTTTATGCATTGGTAAAAGCACTATGATGAAAAGTGTGATATGTTTTCAGGTATCTCCTATACTAATAGAGCCACATGCTCACCGGTTTGCCACATGATGTAGGCCTATGGACTGAACAAGAAACCACCAAAAATTTTAACCAGTCATCGTTCTCACAACACTGAGGACCAGTCATTCGAAATGACTTCTCCATGCATTTTATGCATTGGTAAAAGCACTATGATGAAAAGTGTGATATGTTTTCAGGTATCTCCTATACTAATAGAGCCACATGCTCACCGGTTTGCCACATGATGTAGGCCTATGGACTGAACAAGAAACCACCAAAAATTTTAACCAGTCATCGTTCTCACAACACTGAGGACCAGTCATTCGAAATGACTTCTCCATGCATTTTATGCATTGGTAAAAGCACTATGATGAAAAGTAACATAGTAACATAGTAACATAGTTAGTAAGCCCGAAAAAAGACATTTGTCCATCCAGTTCAGCCTATATTCCATCATAATAAATCCCCAGATCTACGTCCTTCTACAGAACCTAATAATTGTATGATACAATATTGTTCTGCTCCAGGAAGACATCCAGGCCTCTCTGGAACCCCTCGACTGAGTTCGCCATCACCACCTCCTCAGGCAAGCAATTCCAGATTCTCACTGCCCTAACAGTAAAGAATCCTCTTCTATGTTGGTGGAAAAACCTTCTCTCCTCCAGACGCAAAGAATGCCCCCTTGTGCCCGTCACCTTCCTTGGTATAAACAGATCCTCAGCGAGATATTTGTATTGTCCCCTTATATACTTATACATGGTTATTAGATCGCCCCTCAGTCGTCTTTTTTCTAGACTAAATAATCCTAATTTCGCTAATCTATCTGGGTATTGTAGTTCTCCCATCCCCTTTATTAATTTTGTTGCCCTCCTTTGTACTCTCTCTAGTTCCATTATATCCTTCCTGAGCACCGGTGCCCAAAACTGGACACAGTACTCCATGTGCGGTCTAACTAGGGATTTGTACAGAGGCAGTATAATGCTCTCATCATGTGTATCCAGACCTCTTTTAATGCACCCCATGATCCTGTTTGCCTTGGCAGCTGCTGCCTGGCACTGGCTGCTCCAGGTAAGTTTATCATTAACTAGGATCCCCAAGTCCTTCTCCCTGTCAGATTTACCCAGTGGTTTCCCGTTCAGTGTGTAATGGTGATATTGATTCCCTCTTCCCATGTGTATAACCTTACATTTATCATTGTTAAACCTCATCTGCCACCTTTCAGCCCAAGTTTCCAACTTATCCAGATCCATCTGTAGCAGAATACTATCTTCTCTTGTATTAACTGCTTTACATAGTTTTGTATCATCTGCAAATATCGATATTTTACTGTGTAAACCTTCTACCAGATCATTAATGAATATGTTGAAGAGAACAGGTCCCAATACTGACCCCTGCGGTACCCCACTGGTCACAGCGACCCAGTTAGAGACTATACCATTTATAACCACCCTCTGCTTTCTATCACTAAGCCAGTTACTAACCCATTTACACACATTTTCCCCCAGACCAAGCATTCTCATTTTGTGTACCAACCTCTTGTGCGGCACGGTATCAAACGCTTTGGAAAAATCGAGATATACCACGTCCAATGACTCACCGTGGTCCAGTCTATAGCTTACCTCTTCATAAAAACTGATTAGATTGGTTTGACAGGAGCGATTTCTCATAAAGCCATGCTGATATGGAGTTAAACAGTTATTCTCATTGAGATAATCCAGAATAACATCCCTCAGAAACCCTTCAAATATTTTACCAACAATAGAGGTTAGACTTACTGGCCTATAATTTCCAGGTTCACTTTTAGAGCCCTTTTTGAATATTGGCACCACATTTGCTATGCGCCAGTCCTGCGGAACAGACCCTGTCGCTATAGAGTCACTAAAAATAAGAAATAATGGTTTATCTATTACATTACTTAGTTCTCTTAGTACTCGTGGGTGTATGCCATCCGGACCCGGAGATTTATCTATTTTAATCTTATTTAGCCGGTTTCGCACCTCTTCTTGGGTTAGATTGGTGACCCTTAATATAGGGTTTTCATTGTTTCTTGGGATTTCACCTAGCATTTCATTTTCCACCGTGAATACCGTGGAGAAGAAGGTGTTTAATATGTTAGCTTTTTCCTCGTCATCTACAACCATTCTTTCCTCACTATTTTTTAAGGGGCCTACATTTTCAGTTTTTATTCTTTTACTATTGATATAGTTGAAGAACAGTTTGGGATTAGTTTTACTCTCCTTAGCAATGTGCTTCTCTGTTTCCTTTTTGGCAGCTTTAATTAGTTTTTTAGATAAAGTATTTTTCTCCCTATAGTTTTTTAGAGCTTCAATGGTGCCATCCTGCTTTAGTAGTGCAAATGCTTTCTTTTTACTGTTAATTGCCTGTCTTACTTCTTTGTTTAGCCACATTGGGTTTTTCCTATTTCTAGTCCTTTTATTCCCACAAGGTATAAACCGCTTACACTGCCTATTTAGGATGTTCTTAAACATTTCCCATTTATTATCTGTATTCTCATTTCTTAGGATATTGTCCCAGTCTACCAGATTAAGGGCATCTCTAAGCTGTTCAAACTTTGCCTTCCTAAAGTTCAATGTTTTTGTGACTCCCTGACAAGTCCCCCTAGATGAAAAGTGTGATATGTTTTCAGGTATCTCCTATACTAATAGAGCCACATGCTCACCGGTTTGCCACATGATGTAGGCCTATGGACTGAACAAGAAACCACCAAAAATTTTAACCAGTCATCGTTTCTCACAACACTGAGGACCAGTCATTCGAAATGACTTCTCCATGCATTTTATGCATTGGTAAAAGCACTATGATGAAAAGTGTTTTCAGGTATCTCCTATACTAATAGAGCCACATGCTCATCGGTTTGCCACATGATGTAGGCCTATGGACTGAACAAGAAACCACCAAAAATTTTAACCAGTCATCGTTCTCACAACACTGAGGACCAGTCATTCGAAATGACTTCTCCATGCATTTTATGCATTGGTAAAAGCACTATGATGAAAAGTGTGATATGTTTTCAGGTATCTCCTATACTAATAGAGCCACATGCTCACCGGTTTGCCACATGATGTAGGCCTATGGACTGAACAAGAAACCACCAAAAATTTTAACCAGTCATCGTTCTCACAACACTGAGGACCAGTCATTCGAAATGACTTCTCCATGCATTTTATGCATTGGTAAAAGCACTATGATGAAAAGTGTGATATGTTTTCAGGTATCTCCTATACTAATAGAGCCACATGCTCACCGGTTTGCCACATGATGTAGGCCTATGGACTGAACAAGAAACCACCAAAAATTTTAACCAGTCATCGTTCTCACAACACTGAGGACCAGTCATTCGAAATGACTTCTCCATGCATTTTATGCATTGGTAAAAGCACTATGATGAAAAGTGTGATATGTTTTCAGATATCTCCTATACTAATAGAGCCACATGCTCACCGGTTTGCCACATGATGTAGGCCTATGGACTGAACAAGAAACCACCAAAAATTTTAACCAGTCATCGTTCTCACAACACTGAGGACCAGTCATTCGAAATGACTTCTCCATGCATTTTATGCATTGGTAAAAGCACTATGATGAAAAGTGTGATATGTTTTCAGGTATCTCCTATACTAATAGAGCCACATGCTCACCGGTTTGCCACATGATGTAGGCCAATGGACTGAACAAGAAACCACCAAAAATTTTAACCAGTCATCGTTCTCACAACACTGAGGACCAGTCATTCGAATTGACTTCTCCATGCATTTTATGCATTGGTAAAAGCACTATGATGAAAAGTGTGATATGTTTTCAGGTATCTCCTATACTAATAGAGCCACATGCTCACCGGTTTGCCACATGATGTAGGCCTATGGACTGAACAAGAAACCACCAAAAATTTTAACCAGTCATCGTTTCTCACAACACTGAGGACCAGTCATTCGAAATGACTTCTCCATGCATTTTATGCATTGGTAAAAGCACTATGATGAAAAGTGTTTTCAGGTATCTCCTATACTAATAGAGCCACATGCTCATCGGTTTGCCACATGATGTAGGCCTATGGACTGAACAAGAAACCACCAAAAATTTTAACCAGTCATCGTTCTCACAACACTGAGGACCAGTCATTCGAAATGACTTCTCCATGCATTTTATGCATTGGTAAAAGCACTATGATGAAAAGTGTGATATGTTTTCAGGTATCTCCTATACTAATAGAGCCACATGCTCACCGGTTTGCCACATGATGTAGGCCTATGGACTGAACAAGAAACCACCAAAAATTTTAACCAGTCATCGTTCTCACAACACTGAGGACCAGTCATTCGAAATGACTTCTCCATGCATTTTATGCATTGGTAAAAGCACTATGATGAAAAGTGTGATATGTTTTCAGGTATCTCCTATACTAATAGAGCCACATGCTCACCGGTTTGCCACATGATGTAGGCCTATGGACTGAACAAGAAACCACCAAAAATTTTAACCAGTCGTCGTTCTCACAACACTGAGGACCAGTCATTCGAAATGACTTCTCCATGCATTTTATGCATTGGTAAAAGCACTATGATGAAAAGTGTGATATGTTTTCAGATATCTCCTATACTAATAGAGCCACATGCTCACCGGTTTGCCACATGATGTAGGCCTATGGACTGAACAAGAAACCACCAAAAATTTTAACCAGTCATCGTTCTCACAACACTGAGGACCAGTCATTCGAAATGACTTCTCCATGCATTTTATGCATTGGTAAAAGCACTATGATGAAAAGTGTGATATGTTTTCAGGTATCTCCTATACTAATAGAGCCACATGCTCACCGGTTTGCCACATGATGTAGGCCAATGGACTGAACAAGAAACCACCAAAAATTTTAACCAGTCATCGTTCTCACAACACTGAGGACCAGTCATTCGAATTGACTTCTCCATGCATTTTATGCATTGGTAAAAGCACTATGATGAAAAGTGTGATATGTTTTCAGGTATCTCCTATACTAATAGAGCCACATGCTCACCGGTTTGCCACATGATGTAGGCCTATGGACTGAACAAGAAACCACCAAAAATTTTAACCAGTCATCGTTTCTCACAACACTGAGGACCAGTCATTCGAAATGACTTCTCCATGCATTTTATGCATTGGTAAAAGCACTATGATGAAAAGTGTTTTCAGGTATCTCCTATACTAATAGATACACATGCTCATCGATTTGCCACATGATGTAGGCCTATGGACTGAACAAGAAACCACCAAAAATTTTAACCAGTCATCGTTCTCACAACACTGAGGACCAGTCATTCGAAATGACTTCTCCATGCATTTTATGCATTGGTAAAAGCACTATGATGAAAAGTGTGATATGTTTTCAGGTATCTCCTATACTAATAGAGCCACATGCTCACCGGTTTGCCACATGATGTAGGCCTATGGACTGAACAAGAAACCACCAAAAATTTTAACCAGTCATCGTTCTCACAACACTGAGGACCAGTCATTCGAAATGACTTCTCCATGCATTTTATGCATTGGTAAAAGCACTATGATGAAAAGTGTGATATGTTTTCAGGTATCTCCTATACTAATAGAGCCACATGCTCACCGGTTTGCCACATGATGTAGGCCTATGGACTGAACAAGAAACCACCAAAAATTTTAACCAGTCATCGTTCTCACAACACTGAGGACCAGTCATTCGAAATGACTTCTCCATGCATTTTATGCATTGGTAAAAGCACTATGATGAAAAGTGTGATATGTTTTCAGGTATCTCCTATACTAATAGAGCCACATGCTCACTGGTTTGCCACATGATGTAGGCCTATGGACTGAACAAGAAACCACCAAAAATTTTAACCAGTCATCGTTCTCACAACACTGAGGACCAGTCATTCGAAATGACTTCTCCATGCATTTTATGCATTGGTAAAAGCACTATGATGAAAAGTGTGATATGTTTTCAGGTATCTCCTATACTAATAGAGCCACATGCTCACCGGTTTGCCACATGATGTAGGCCTATGGACTGAACAAGAAACCACCAAAAATTTTAACCAGTCATCGTTCTCACAACACTGAGGACCAGTCATTCGAAATGACTTCTCCATGCATTTTATGCATTGGTAAAAGCACTATGATGAAAAGTGTGATATGTTTTCAGGTATCTCCTATACTAATAGAGCCACATGCTCACCGGTTTGCCACATGATGTAGGCCTATGGACTGAACAAGAAACCACCAAAAATTTTAACCAGTCATCGTTCTCACAACACTGAGGACCAGTCATTCGAAATGACTTCTCCATGCATTTTATGCATTGGTAAAAGCACTATGATGAAAAGTGTGATATGTTTTCAGGTATCTCCTATACTAATAGAGCCACATGCTCACCGGTTTGCCACATGATGTAGGCCTATGGACTGAACAAGAAACCACCAAAAATTTTAACCAGTCATCATTCTCCCAACACTGAGGACCAGTCATTCGAAATGACTTCTCCATGCATTTTATGCATTGGTAAAAGCACTATGATGAAAAGTGTGATATGTTTTCAGGTATCTCCTATACTAATAGAGCCACATGCTCACCGGTTTGCCACATGATGTAGGCCTATGGACTGAACAAGAAACCACCAAAAATTTTAACCAGTCATCGTTCTCACAACACTGAGGACCAGTCATTCGAAATGACTTCTCCATGCATTTTATGCATTGGTAAAAGCACTATGATGAAAAGTGTGATATGTTTTCAGGTATCTCCTATACTAATAGAGCCACATGCTCACCGGTTTGCCACATGATGTAGGCCTATGGACTGAACAAGAAACCACCAAAAATTTTAACCAGTCATCGTTCTCACAACACTGAGGACCAGTCATTCGAAATGACTTCTCCATGCATTTTATGCATTGGTAAAAGCACTATGATGAAAAGTGTGATATGTTTTCAGGTATCTCCTATACTAATAGAGCCACATGCTCACCGGTTTGCCACATGATGTAGGCCTATGGACTGAACAAGAAACCACCAAAAATTTTAACCAGTCATCGTTCTCACAACACTGAGGACCAGTCATTCGAAATGACTTCTCCATGCATTTTATGCATTGGTAAAAGCACTATGATGAAAAGTGTGATATGTTTTCAGGTATCTCCTATACTAATAGAGCCACATGCTCACCGGTTTGCCACATGATGTAGGCCTATGGACTGAACAAGAAACCACCAAAAATTTTAACCAGTCATCGTTCTCACAACACTGAGGACCAGTCATTCGAAATGACTTCTCCATGCATTTTATGCATTGGTAAAAGCACTATGATGAAAAGTGTGATATGTTTTCAGGTATCTCCTATACTAATAGAGCCACATGCTCACCGGTTTGCCACATGATGTAGGCCTATGGACTGAACAAGAAACCACCAAAAATTTTAACCAGTCATCGTTCTCACAACACTGAGGACCAGTCATTCGAAATTACTTCTCCATGCATTTTATGCATTGGTAAAAGCACTATGATGAAAAGTGTGATATGTTTTCAGGTATCTCCTATACTAATAGAGCCACATGCTCACCGGTTTGCCACATGATGTAGGCCTATGGACTGAACAAGAAACCACCAAAAATTTTAACCAGTCATCGTTCTCACAACACTGAGGACCAGTCATTCGAAATGACTTCTCCATGCATTTTATGCATTGGTAAAAGCACTATGATGAAAAGTGTGATATGTTTTCAGGTATCTCCTATACTAATAGAGCCACATGCTCACCGGTTTGCCACATGATGTAGGCCTATGGACTGAACAAGAAGCCACCAAAAATTTTAACCAGTCATCGTTCTCACAACACTGAGGACCAGTCATTCGAAATGACTTCTCCATGCATTTTATGCATTGGTAAAAGCACTATGATGAAAAGTGTGATATGTTTTCAGGTATCTCCTATACTAATAGAGCCACATGCTCACCGGTTTGCCACATGATGTAGGCCTATGGACTGAACAAGAAACCACCAAAAATTTTAACCAGTCATCGTTCTCACAAGACTGAGGACCAGTCATTCGAAATGACTTCTCCATGCATTTTATGCATTGGTAAAAGCACTATGATGAAAAGTGTGATATGTTTTCAGGTATCTCCTATACTAATAGAGCCACATGCTCACCGGTTTGCCACATGATGTAGGCCTATGGACTGAACAAGAAACCACCAAAAATTTTAACCAGTCATCGTTCTCACAACACTGAGGACCAGTCATTCGAAATGACTTCTCCATGCATTTTATGCATTGGTAAAAGCATTATGATGAAAAGTGTGATATGTTTTCAGGTATCTCCTATACTAATAGAGCCACATGCTCACCGGTTTGCCACATGATGTAGGCCTATGGACTGAACAAGAAACCACCAAAAATTTTAACCAGTCATCGTTCTCACAACACTGAGGACCAGTCATTCGAAATGACTTCTCCATGCATTTTATGCATTGGTAAAAGCACTATGATGAAAAGTGTGATATGTTTTCAGGTATCTCCTATACTAATAGAGCCACATGCTTACCGGTTTGCCACATGATGTAGGCCTATGGACTGAACAAGAAGCCACCAAAAATTTTAACCAGTCATCGTTCTCACAACACTGAGGACCAGTCATTCGAAATGACTTCTCCATGCATTTTATGCATTGGTAAAAGCACTATGATGAAAAGTGTGATATGTTTTCAGGTATCTCCTATACTAATAGAGCCACATGCTCACCGGTTTGCCACATGATGTAGGCCTATGGACTGAACAAGAAACCACCAAAAATTTTAACCAGTCATCGTTCTCACAACACTGAGGACCAGTCATTCGAAATGACTTCTCCATGCATTTTATGCATTGGTAAAAGCACTATGATGAAAAGTGTGATATGTTTTCAGGTATCTCCTATACTAATAGAGCCACATGCTCACCGGTTTGCCACATGATGTAGGCCTATGGACTGAACAAGAAACCACCAAAAATTTTAACCAGTCATCGTTCTCACAACACTGAGGACCAGTCATTCGAAATGACTTCTCCATGCATTTTATGCATTGGTAAAAGCACTATGATGAAAAGTGTAATATGTTTTCAGGTATCTCCTATACTAATAGAGCCACATGCT